>NW_025224696.1:0-820 GCF_014066325.1 Apis laboriosa | reverse complement strand
GATACATTGCAATTATAAGTGAAAGTAAACTATGGAAGTTTTCCAGGATTTTTATAATTATTATTATCTGAATTAAATGAGATAGCGAATTGTATGAAAGTAAAATTTAATATTGTATTCGTAACATATTAATATTCGTAACTTTGAGGACACTTTTTATTGGATTCTTGAATATTCTGAATTACTTTTCAGATTTTTCTATGAATTATTATTCGAGTTGAGGGTGAATAGGAAAAAAGGGAAAGCCCGATCGATCTGGGAATAGATGAATTTCAGAGGGTTCGAATCGTCGGTATCTATTTCTTTCGAATTTGAATTTTATCTCTGCTAGGTGGAATTTAATATTATAAACGCAACTAGTATTCGTAACTTTGCATTAAATTAGATGGAAGCAAGTTGTGAAAATTTTCCAGATTTTCTACGATTATTATTATCCGAATTAAATGGATGAGAGAGATGACATGATCGATCTGGGAATTTTAAGAGGTTCGAATCGGTATTTATTTCTTTCGAATTTGAATTTTATCTCTGCTAGGTTGAAATTTAATATTATAAACGCAACTAGTATTCGTAATTTTGCATTAAATTAGATGGAAGTTTTCCAGATTTTCTACGATTATTATTATCCGAATTAGATGGATGAGAGAGATGATGTGGTCGATCTGAGAATTTCGAATCGTCAGTATCTATTTCTTTCGAATTTGAATTTTATCTCTGCTAGGGTGAAATTTAATATTATAAACGCAATTATTATTCATAATCTTTGCATTAAATTAGATGGAAGTTTTCCAGATTTTCTACGATTATTATTATCCGAATT
>NW_025224695.1:0-412 GCF_014066325.1 Apis laboriosa | reverse complement strand
GATAATTCTCAATAATTCGAGATATTGCAAATTAAAAATTCTAATTTCATGAATTATGCATTTTAATGATACATTAAAATTTTTCATCAAATAATGCTAATAATTAATAAAATAGTATATTAGCAAAAAAAAAAAAGTAATAGTTTTAACGATAATATTAATACGTCATTGAATTTATTTTTTGAACGACATTTGACTAATAACATCCTCAATATCTAANATGATTCTTAATATTATTTATATAATATTAAAAATATTTTAATTATATTAAGATAATATATATCTATTTTTCTATTTTTATTTATTTTCCTATTTTTATTATAGCAAACCATGGTAGATTTTATCTGTTTTGTTTATAATATTTTATTTTTGCTTTCCAAGTATCACTGATTTAAGAAAATCAAAACATCAC
>NW_025224694.1:0-249 GCF_014066325.1 Apis laboriosa | reverse complement strand
TTTGAACAAGAAAATTATATTAATCAACATTAGTTAAAAATAAAAATGAATAAAATCAGTCCTAATGAAAAATAGGATTAGCTAAATTTCTTTGAAATTTTAAAGATAGTAATGGAAATTGTAATAGAAATTAGTAATAGAAATTAGTAATAGAAATTGTACACATTGTAAGAATATGTAATTTTCTTTTTCTCTGATGATATGACAACGAATATTAGTTAAAATATTTTATTTTTATAATATATTATT
>NW_025224693.1:0-347 GCF_014066325.1 Apis laboriosa | reverse complement strand
TTGCGAAATAATGTAAATGAAAAAGAATATAAAATTTACGCCACGATTTATTTAAAGATCATTTTAAGAATAAAAACCATTTGAAGAGTTTAGAATCGCGTAACGAAAATTAAAAAAAAGAAACGTGATATGACGTTATCGAATTGACAAACTATGTTATATGTTGTTAACTGCTGAACAATTCAATTCTTTTTGTGAAATTATAATTAATTACTTCTAATTTACAATTTCAACCAAACAAATGAAACGTTTGAAAAGATTTATTATTATTACAATAAAATCTAAGATCTCGCTCTCTGTAATAACTTTTAGAGATTTTCCTCGACGGTTTAAGAATGAAAATCAAA
>NW_025224692.1:0-227 GCF_014066325.1 Apis laboriosa | reverse complement strand
TAGGAGAACATGATACGATAGGAGGTCGATTGAAAAATTTTTCCGAGAAATTACGTCAAATTCTCGGAATCCCTAAAATTCTTGGAAATGACGTCAAATTCCGAGAATTTTAGAAATTCTTGGAACTGAGGTCCAATTCTCGGAAGCGTTTCGATATGTTATGTCTCGATATGGTACGAACGAAACTTTTAGTCGGAAATACGACTTTGTATTAGGAAAACATAATT
>NW_025224691.1:0-224 GCF_014066325.1 Apis laboriosa | reverse complement strand
TCTCGCCTTTCGTTTAGACACATCCCTTCGTAGCGCGTTCATCTTCTAACGACAGCGAAACCCAAGTATACGCGCCCGTTTGTGAAATGGGAGATGGAATATCATCGAAGGAATACCTCTTCTCTTAATTGAAAAAAAAAAAAAATTATATCTCGAATCTGGTTCGACTTTTATTTCTGAGAAGATATTCCGTAATCGGAAGAAAGATTACATTCTAATCTATT
>NW_025224690.1:0-270 GCF_014066325.1 Apis laboriosa | reverse complement strand
GATTTTCGTTCAGAAATCATACATATAATGTGAAAATCAATTTTTCTTTCCAGAATTTCACGTATCTGAGCGAAATATTGAAAGATAAGAATTTCTGAACGTTTTCGGTCTAGAAATCTCCGTAATTGCGATTTTTGCGTCAAAAAGATGTAATTTCGTTCAAAATCGAAATTTCACTTCAGAATCCGTCGAAACTCGAATTACAGAGTGTAAACGATACTCGCAACTATATGTCAATACAGAACCCGCCGAAACTTGGATTTTCGTTCC
>NW_025224689.1:0-287 GCF_014066325.1 Apis laboriosa | reverse complement strand
CTCATTGAAATTTTATGCGAGTTAAATTATTTGTATTCATGTGTATCGGGTTTTGTTTCGATATGTACGCTCTGAAAAAAGAAAATGATTTCTGATGATCTCTGAAACTTTAGATTTTTCAGAGATAATTTTATTGAAGAGAGTAATATCATAAAAATTGTTCGTGAAATTTATTTTGTGTACGAAAAAGTATTAGTATTATGAATAATTACAGTAGCATTTGATTGTTTATTAACGATCAGGATTAAAATGTATCAGTTATTTATCTGAAGTTTTGAGAGGTTTTT
>NW_025224688.1:0-207 GCF_014066325.1 Apis laboriosa | reverse complement strand
TTTAAAAATTAAAGAAATTCAACTATTTCAATACATCTCGAACAATATAAAAAATAATTATTTTAATCGTCCACAAATCTGTACACGTGAATGTTAAAATAAATGAAAATAAAAAAAATAGAAAAAATATACATAATCCTAAAACTTCAATGCCTTATCTGGTATTTTCGAAATTTTTATTCCTTTCTCATTATAAATTCTAAAAAT
>NW_025224687.1:0-323 GCF_014066325.1 Apis laboriosa | reverse complement strand
TATCTTAGATCTCTATAAATAAATATATTTATAATTACGTAAAATTTGATATAAAATGAATAATGCGAGAACATACTTATAGAACGTATCAAATAATGGCAAGCTAGAAATTATCTAAGTTTGTTTTATTATAGAAATAATAAAAAGATTAAGATTAAAGGTAAATTACTAATAGCATAATTTTTAGATAATCTAATTATAAATCAGATCAAGAATGCCTTTTACTGAGAAAATTGTATTGAAATATAAAACATTTACTTTTTGATATATGAATTTTGATATATGATCACTCCCGATTTAAAAAAAAAAGTTATTCTAATTAA
>NW_025224686.1:0-300 GCF_014066325.1 Apis laboriosa | reverse complement strand
GTTAGTTACGATCGATATACTATCAATAATAGCTAGATGATAGAATCTTGAACTGCAAATCCCTGGCAGCAGTTGATTAAATAATTAATAATCACCTCATTATAAAAAAAAATATAAAGAATTTCACCCCCAATTCCATATATATATATAAATCCCAAAATTAGAGAAAGTTTGAACGAACAAGAAGTGGCACGTAACAAGAATTACATCCAAAGTGGCCTAAAGTAAGAAGATTAGTAATTTCCAAAAATGGCGGTTGAAAATGGCTATTAAAAACGGCCGAGGGTTTCATCCGCGGAT
>NW_025224685.1:0-695 GCF_014066325.1 Apis laboriosa | reverse complement strand
AAAAATATTAGTTCATTAGTGTTGCGATACACAATAAACATTTCACTCGCGGTTTGCTCGGGTTCATATCGAGTGGAATATATTCTTATTTTAGTAGTCCTTCTGGCTACTGAATTCTTTTCTTTTTCAGCGTCCCTTTACATTCTACAAAAAATTGTTACAGAAAATTTTGCTATAATATGTATCTTTGTCTTTCTCATTGATCAAGATTTATTCAGATTTTTTAAAATAAATTTTAAATTTAAATTTTTCTTATTAAATTTTTTTAAAGTCAATAATGGTGAATGTTCATGATAAATATATTATAATGTTCATTATAAAATTTATCTTTTTAAATTATTTTAGATCATAATATTTTTTCTTTTATTATTAATCCTTTCATTAAGTTTGTTTCAGATATATAAACTTTCAAGAAGCGTCAATTAATAATTGGTGGCTCAAATAATTTTTTTGAAATATATCAATTATTGGTAATTATATCTTGTGATATTTCATTAATTATTCGTAGTTTGATTTGTTTCAGAAACTATTATGAAATTTAAGAACTCCAAGACTATGCATATTTCATATATATTATTCCTTTCCCATTCCTTTGATTTCCTTCCTCAATTATTAATATTTTATTGTATAAGGGGCCCCTTAAACCTTAAATCTTAAATCTTACAGTTAATTACAATATCATCAATAATTATATT
>NW_025224684.1:0-247 GCF_014066325.1 Apis laboriosa | reverse complement strand
TCCGGACAACGTAGGGGTGGTTTTCTTCAGCACCACGTAGTTGTGGTTCCCGTGGGACCACGTAGGGGTAGTTTTCTTCGGGACCACGTANCCACGTAGGGGTGGTTTTCTTCAGGACCACGTAGTGGTGGTTCCCGTGGGACCACGTAGGGGTAGTTTTCTTCCGGACCACGTAGGGGTGGTTTTCTTCCAGACCACGTAGCGGTGGTTCCCGTGGGACCACGTAGGGGTGGTTTTCTTCCAGACC
>NW_025224683.1:0-223 GCF_014066325.1 Apis laboriosa | reverse complement strand
AATTCGCCGAAACTAGGATTTTCGTTCCTATTTTCATTGTTGAAATCATCTTTTCGTTCCAGAATCAGACCTATCCGATCGAAAAACAGATTGATTGCGTAATTTCGAACGATTTCCACTTAGAAATCTCCGTAATTTCGATTTGTGTGTCGAAAAGATGCATTTTGATTCGAAATCGAAATTTCATTGCATAATTCATCGAAACCCAAATTTCTGATTAAAA
>NW_025224682.1:0-409 GCF_014066325.1 Apis laboriosa | reverse complement strand
TATATAATATAATTTCTCTTATATATATACTATAACTATATATATACACACATTATAAAAATGAAAAAATACGAAAAGAAAAGAATATTAAATCCTTGCTTAGTCAGTTAAAGTACAAATGTTTAAATGTATTCTACGATTAGATGATAAGTATAAACTGAAAGAAGTAAGCGTGCGTGCGTGTGTGAAAGGGGCGAGAAACTGTGTGGAAGAGTAAAGATATATAACGCATAGCTGCGTATAAAACTTGGTTTCATTCCTTGATAAGCCTCTGATATAGCTTTATTTATATTCGCTTTAGTTACTTGACAATTTTATAATACTTAAAAAAAGATGAGACGGGCTGATAGAGAGGACGAAGTAAAAAGAAAATGTGACTTGACTTTTTTTTTCTTCGTTTCTTTTCCAC
>NW_025224681.1:0-235 GCF_014066325.1 Apis laboriosa | reverse complement strand
ACCATTTATCATAATATTTTGCTAAAATTTTGCAAATTTACCAATTCTTTCCTAGAAGAAATATTTTTTAAAAAATTCAGAAAATTCCGAGGAAACGATAGTAAAATTAATTTTGCGAGATTATGTGAAATGTGAAGAACTTTTCAAAAAATCACTTTACTACTTTGTTTTTGTCTTCATAATATTTTGCTAAAATTTTTCGAATTTCATGAAGAAATATTTTTTAAAAAATCAG
>NW_025224680.1:0-234908 GCF_014066325.1 Apis laboriosa | reverse complement strand
GGGACAACTAAACAAATCTTAGATTTTTATATAGGTAGATAGATAGCTCATAAGTCATATCTTGAGCATTAAAAAGAAAGCCATTAAAAAAGCATTTAGATCTTATGTGGGTAAGGATATGATCGAAAAATAAACTTATTTGTATATACGTATTGTATGAGATTAAAAATATAAGATTATAAGGTGTAAGTAGTAATAAGTATAAGATCATAAAAGATTAATAAAAATTTTAACAAATATAAGTTTCTACATATTATATAGAATAAAATATATAAAAAGTTATAGTAGTAACTTATATTTTATACAATTTTTATCAATCCTTTGTATCAGAGACCAATGGAATGAGTATGGAATGAGTATGGAATGAATGTGGAATCAATGAAAGATATTTGTATTTCATGTAATTGCTTTGATTTTATTAAAATTTATTTGTAGATAGGTGAACCTATCTATAAATAAATCTTTGTATTATTATACGGAATTATAATTATTTTTAGAAACTATGGTTAATTACATTTAGAATTAAGATATTGCTAGGAATATTTAATTAATTAAGGGTTTGTGAATTTTTTCCATGCGAAATTTTTAAAATATAAATAGATGGCTTGTAGAACTGCTGTTTTAGAAAACTGCTTAAAGTAGAATTTGTAACTGCATGCATAATTAATGGTAGTAGGTAGTAGTGGTGGTCTTAAAACTGGTTGTGGTCAATAAAATAAATATGATTCTGTGTGAAATGTATTTGCTTTTTGTTCTCTTTATTTTATACCTCGTAATTATCAATACTTTGTATTTTCATAGCAATGAATATATAAAACATTGATATACATACGAAACACACATGTTTGTATCTCATATAGAATTATATATACGTTAGATTAAGGTGTAATTTCAATTTTACTTTCAGCTTCAACTTTTATCGCGTCGGTTTTCCTTGAAATTCCTTTTGTTGTTCGTATTGGAAAACGATCAAAATTTGGAAACGTGCACCAAAAAGAAAATTTATCATTGATTTGAAATAAATTTTTGCGCAAAAGGAGGGTGGGTGGGACGTCGTGGTTAGGATTGAGTCTCCAATTTGCAGCAACCTCCAAGCCGGTGAGACCTGGGAAATCATTATTATTTACTATAATATTACTATAATAATTCATAATTATATCGTATGATATAATTATAAATTTTGTAGCGAATAATATGAGCTAATTGGCTGCGATTAAAAATTACTTTCTTCTATAGTAATCTCTTAAGCTTTACTATGTTATTGATAACATCTTCGTCTGTTAGTTTCATAACAAGCTCTCACTATTAAATCGAAACATATTTAATCACTTTGATTTTGAGGAATTACTTTTTTAATTTTATTTCTAATTTAGAATTGAGAACCTTTTCATATATATATACATATTTTTGAATATTGTTTCTGTTTTGGCTATAGTAAATCATAAGATATATTTCGTTTTTTTTTTTCCAAATCGATTTTACAAATCCCATAAGGTATCATGTTTATCATGTTTATAATATCTCGTCTATGGTTGTGCGATTCATCGAAGAAAGGAAAACCATGATAGGATTTGGTTATTTCATCTCGTATTTATTTCTTCAATAATATGATCCATATGTTGGATATGGAACCCTATTTTTCGTTTTTTATTCACCATGTCGTCATATGTAGAAGTAATATCAAAATCTGTAAAGATTAATCTATCGATCGATATGATCGTAACATCTTGTCGGTCTCGATTTCCATCACGATCCACTATTCCCCTGGTTGAATCGAATCTTCAGACAACCCATAATTTCCGTGCGGAAGTCGGACTGTAGGTTGAACAATATTCGAAGGGAAATCGAGGCATAGGCCACGGAGAAATAAAACAGAAACAGCCGTGGAAAATGTCGAACGCAGCAGCATGAAAGTCTGAGTTGTAATAACGAGCCGCGTGTGCTCCAGTCGTAAATATTTCTTATTGAGATCGTTGGATTGTATCGGCGCGAGGGCAGAACTTGCCATTTTTCCAGGGAATCTCTTTAGAAGGGCGAACCAGAATATTCGGAAACTTTCCAGACTATGCCTCGTCTAGCTCTTGTAACATTTCGACCGAAAATTTCCTTTTCTTTTTTAACGATTCCATACGGTTATCAGTCATAAAAATAGATAAATAATTCATTTGTAAACTTGAAATCGGTTTGTTCGAGTTATTAATAATCAAGATATGTAATTTCTGATATTAGAATGAATGAAAAATTTCCTATAATGTACGTATTGCATATTGAATATAGTGCAATACAGTACAAAATTGAATATAATATAAATATATTTTGATAAAATATTAAACGAAACGAAAGAATGTTTGATCGGAAAAGAAGAGTATACGAAGGAATATTTTTTGCATGTACTGTACTCGCTCTCGATATAATTCCGTCCATCAACTATTCTCGAAATGGAAGCGAATTTATTCCAGGTGTAATCGATATTGAAATTCAATGTTATTTAACCTCAATTATTTAACACGTATCGCGATCATCAATTATACGAAGGCGTTGAAAGAGTCGGTGAAATGTGTCCACCAGCAGCCAGCCAGCTAGCTGTGGATACGGAAACGGTTTTGCAATCGGTGAGTTTACGGGCCAGTGAAGTGCGAACCGCAGAATTGCCGTTCGAGCGTTAAAATCGCAGATAATGTTATCGTTGTCGGGCTCGACACAGAAAGAAACGATCGAATTTTAGCGAACACATGTTCCCGTCGGGCATAATGTCCCCGTAAATCTCACGAACAAGCCGCTAGCACGGCCGGAGACGTCGTCGAACTTTCCTCATTCGAAATGGATCCCTAGTACTTTCCCTACGGTCTCAAGATGAATACTCACGCGAGAAAATACATTTACGATGGAATTCAACGGGGAATCTTTGCGGAGATACGCGTTTCACTCGGCAAAACTTTAAGACAAAATCGTTAGTCACTTCGGTAAAACGTTTTCTAATGTCGGTATAATGTCGTCGCGTTCTACGATATAGATTCTCGTGATGTGGGCGAGTCAAACTCGAGTTGTCATTTTCTTGCGATAACGTTGACTCGAAGTTCTTTCGACAGTACATACTTGGCAAATATTTAACGAAGTGAAACTTCGTCAGAAAGAGGAGGAAGAAGTTTCTTTCCATTCCTTTATTCTTAACTCGATGGATAAAGTTTCACGAAAATATGTTTATTATTCCAAAACACGGCCAATCAAAAATTCATGATTTATGCATGTTTCCTGTCGCTCGAAACTTTTTTTTCTATGTAAGCTACGTTTAATAGAAAATTTATTTCAACGCGTTTCGCCAATATATTTATAATTGTCAATAATACGACGATTCTCTGGAGTTTCATTGGAAGAGCAATTCAATATTGGAAGAATTTTTTTAAGTTCCAACGGTGAAAGATTCTTGATGCAATTTTAGCACCGAGATCATTTCTTGGTGCGAAAATTTAATAATAAAAGAACTTTGAAGGAATTTCATCAACGAGAAAGTTCTCGAAATAGGAAATTTAAGCAACACAAGGATTTTCTCAAATTTTAAAACGAAATTTCAACAAAATTTCTTAAAGTTTATAATAAAGGGAGAATTTTTCATAATGAAATTTCAGAAAGGAAAGGATTCATCATTGTTGAATTTCAGCAACCAGACAGTTCATCGAATATAGAATTTCAGCAACGAGAAAATTTCTTTGTCATTTCACTAACGAGCTTGTATTACATTTGAATGATTATTTTTTGAATTTTTCGATTCAAGAGTTGATAATAATAATTATCTACAATTACAACGATTGTGATTAACCGATTTTCTCGTTGTCGATTACAGAACGATTCGACAATGAATATTAACGAATAATACCCGCGATATACTTTCGTTCAGAATGATTATTATTTTACCTCGACAACTCGAGTTAATTAGCTCTTAATCATCTCGGATATTGATAGACAAGATTCGATTCCCAAGTAAATTGAATTCGATTCATTAAAACATTGCGATGAAACGTCAGTTGGATTAAGTTGACAGCGAACGAAATACACATATNCATATATAAAAAAAAAAAAAAAAAAAAAAAAGCTGTCATCCAATAATTCGATTCAATCGTTTAATCGTCAATATCCTTCACTTTCTCCGATTTAATGTTTTTTCTCTCTCTTTTTTTTTCTCGCTTTATCATCGAAAACGGTCAACGTCGATTCGACGCGGTTTCCCTATCCGTATCAATTCCAACTGATGAAACAAAAAACCTCCCTCGTCGAAATTGTCTTACGGTTTGTTTTCACGTTTTTTTCCTTTTTTTTCTTTTTTTTTTTTCCAACCTGGCGTGCGTCGGATCCCATCGATTAGTCGACACGTGGAGCTGGAAGAGTGGGGGCACGCTAGCAGCGTTTGACAAATTGTAAGATTAATCGTGTAGGATTTCGTCCCGTCAGGATATCATCAATTATTTCTTTTTTCTCCTCCAATTACGCTTGAACGTGCCACCTCGCCACGCCGCTTAATGATATCTTCTCGTCCCTCTCGGAACGACTTAAACCTTATGCCTTGATTGCCACGAGTTCATTACTGGAAAAAGAGAGAGATAGAGAGAGAGAGAAAGAGAGAAAGAAAAGAAAAAAAAAAGAAAAGGGAAATAAGAGATTGGGAATAGAAACGGTGTGTTCATTTGGCGGTGTTAAAACGGCGTCTTTCTTCGTCCCGTATGCTCGCTGAAATTAAAATAAACGCGATTAGAACGTGACTCGATTTTACGGCTGGATTGCCCGGCTGGGATCGAGTATTCGTGCCAGCAATCGAGAAGGTTGAATGAGGGACGGAATTGCGCTCTCATCCCCTGAAAATGGGAGGAGCGCGCGTGCTGTGCGATCCATCCTCGCCTTTTTCCCAAAGAATTTTTACGCGTTTTCTAAAAATCCAATCCGCGATCTAAAGTCGCGGCGAAACGAAGCGATGAATAGGTTTTTAGAGGGAAATAAAGTTATATACGTCTTGGGAGGAGTTGGATTTCGCGTCCCCGGGATCCGTCGGTTACAGTTGGTTATTAAAAATTTTACGATAGGGGAAGATTGGTGTATTTCTGAGAGATAAAATTTAACGTTACTATCGAATACGAACTTACTTCAAATAGTACGTGATCGGAAAATCGTTTATCGGATTGGATGATATGCATTTTTTGGTTGGTTTTATCTTTAGTTATTTATATGATGAGAAATATCTAGAGTTTATTTTTATAAATCTTAGAGGTCTCGAACAATTTCTTCTTGTCCAATTTGAATTGGAAATCGTAAGTTCTTTCATCAAACATTTCCATTATCCTTCTAGAAATATAGTAGTAGATTGCATAGGAGGAATATTCTTCTCGAAAAATACCAAAAGAACAATCAAAAGTGGATCCAAAATCTCAACTTTCTCAGATATTAGTACAAAAACTGTTGATATATCCGTGATTTAAAGGATTGAATTTAGGAACAAACACAAAAATGATTGATGATTTTGATGTACAAAAAGTTTTACGAAAATAGATTTATCATAAATTTGAATTATAATTCAATAAATAAACTTTATTAGTAGCTGTGATATTAATAAATAGCCTCGATATCATACGTTGAATTCTGTCTTTACGTAGGTTCTATGTAGGACAGAATGCAATTGCCATCAATGAAAAGGCAAATTTCTCGATCCAATGGCGTATCCGATAATCCAATTCAATAGAAAAATATCTTTCTTAGTAAGTGAATGGGAGAAGAAGCTGTTGACATAGTTTCAACGGTTTTCGTAAAGCGGCTACTTCACCTCTTTGTTCTCGCTTCCAAGATGCAAAATTATGTCGGCTGATCTTCGCCTTTATTTGCAAGGAGTGAAACATTTATCTCTACAGGATATCTCGATCGATATCGAGGTGTCGTGCGTTGAATCCGCGAGATAAATTTTGTTCCGAGTTTGCATATATTTGAATATATTTTTAACATTATTGAATTATTAACGTGGATTAGTTCTAGATTGTATAGACGGTTGATTTAATTATTTAGTTTAAATGAAAACATAGAGAGGTGAGAAAATGTAAATATAATGACTATTCAAATGATTATTCAAATTAATCTATATTAGGAATCGCGTGGAATTTTCCTGCATACGTTGAATCACAAATTAATTATATTCAAATATATTTCCTTGGGATGTTATAAGTAGTTAGTTTTTTAATTACACGTTTATAGTATACGTATACGACATTTTAAAAATTAATCAGTCTTTCTATTAGAATTTACTCACATATTTTTCCCATAACATTTTTTATTTAATAAATAATTTTTGGCGATTCCACGAAAAAATTAATTGCCAATTTATCGACCAAAGAGAGGACTGATTAATACAAAATGTTGTGTAAAATTCAATTTCTTAAATGCAGAGAGGAAAAAAAAAAAGAAAAAAGACGAGTTAATAGACGGTTTAACATCTGCTGCTTATCGCCCGACATCTCCAAGGAAAGAGTTTGTTACGAGAGAAAAGTTTGAAGCGAATTATAAGAAAGTTTCAAGAAAGGCAAAAGTGTCAAGTGGACGAACTTTCCATCGTGTTGGAATTACACGGGAGTAGAGGGAGCCTGTGAATAATGACTTTTCCGGGGGCGTAGACGTGCCGGAAAAACGCACTGCTTACGCGTTTACTAACTTTTTTGAGGATACAGAAGATACCTTCCCCCCTCCTCCGCGCAAGAATACACCGGAGACTGCCGTTATTCCACTCGAATCAACCGGCATTATTCTCGACTTCACTCGGTCGATCAGCGCTTCACGGTAAATAACCAAAAACAACAGAGAGATTCTCATCGACTTGGATGGACGAAAATGGTCATCCACTCTCTCTCTCTCTCTCTCTCTCTCTCTCTCTCTCTCTCTCTCTCTCTCTCTCTCTTATCTGCGTCTTAGGAAGCGGAGAATTGCGCGTCGATCTCTCTATTCGCTCTATTCGAAGTTGAATCTTGTCCATATCCCCGTTGGAATGGATAATGCGCGTTTCCGGTTACGATCAATTTTCCTCGAATGGGCCGTGTGAAACACGCGTGAACGCTCGAATATGGATTCCGTCGGATTAACAGCGGAACCGCGATCGTAGTTTTAACCGTCGATATACCTATGTATAGTTGAACGCCCGTTTCCGCGTTGGGATCCGGCACGCGGGCCCGGAAACCAACGACTGCTAGGCTAACTGCTTTATGAAATACTGATGGCGCGGCCGGAAGCCAACCCGTTTCCGCGTCGAGATCGCGGAACATCGATAAGAGAATTAGATTTATGCGGGGATGGAGGGGAGAAGTTGCAAGGATTGAATCTTTTTTTTTTTTTTTTTCCAATCAAATTTCACTCGCGCGAATTTGCGATTAAAATGTTGCGAAACAAACATTGGAGATAGGGAACGAGCCGTCAAATATAATGATGATTAAATACGCGAAGAGAAAGGAAAGATTTAGTTGATTTATCATTCAGATTAGTGGTAAATATTTTTTATTATCTTAGAAATATTTTAGAGAAATTGATTGAAATTGCTCTTCCCAAATTAATATCAATTGATAGTTTCGATTATTAATAAGTTTGTATACGATATACTAGTTCAAACAATATCCGGGCGTCAAAGTTTTCGTGGAAACTCTTCAGAATTTTCATCGCTTTACAAGCATCTTGAACGATGCCAGCAGGCTGAGTCGGCCTGTCTACGAAACGACATATAGATAGAGAACTTGGATATTGTTATTCTCTGGGTGGTGGGTATGAGTGGCGCCAGCTTGTCTTGACGTTCCACCCTCGTTTAAGGAATATGACGTATCTTCCTCTTCTCCTGTCCCTTCATCGTTCCTCACCCGAGCTACTCCCACTTATCCAGCCACTCTACCTCCTCACGATTCGGTTCTCTACTGCATATACCCGTGCAACAATGGGCCAGGGTGTAAGGAAACGACGTCTTCGAGTACTTTCCTCTCGTATCGACCGCAAGATATGTATATACCAACGTCTTTTCTCTTCCCATACCTGGCAACCGTATTACCAGCTCCGACTCCTCCAACCAGACAGAATAATTTTCACGGATGACGTGCCTCTGAGCATTGTTTGTTGCTGTGACGTTTCGAACAGCATATTATAGTTTGATCTGATCGTTGGATGTGCGATATGTTTTTTTTATGAACACGGAATTCGTATCCAGTGACTTGGATTTGGTTTTTCTTGTGAGAAAAGCATAATATTATAATTTAATCTTGTACGTGTTCGACTTTCGTTTAGTTCTATTTTTAATCCGTCTTTATATTTTAAAAAACATTGCATACGTTTAAATGCGATCAGATGTGGCCCAGAAAAAAGTTTATACGGTAGATTTCGATTGAACTTTTATCGTGTTTTTCTCAATTAAAGGAATCTAGTAGAGAGACTCGTCAGTAGCGTCATTTATATGGTAGAAATAATAGAGATAATAAAGGTTATTAGAGATATAAGGTCGGAAGATTTTCTAGGAAGAAATAATACGTAATTAAACGAGTATTTGCGAGAATTTCAAGCAAGTGAAGAACGTTTAATGTCTGCTCTTATGATATTATATCGAAATATTTTCAAGCATAATTATTATTCAACGTTATAATTATCTAAAACTTTGATAAAGTTTCTAATTGTTCGATGTCGATAGGAAACTTTGCTCAAAGATATGAATATTCAGCCGTGTTACATGTTCATTGGATAATATTTCTGTCATACAGGCGCGATATTGATAGAAACTTTCAGAGTTTTTACAAAGGAATACATCAAAGATATAAATTTGTTTGATAGTCTATTCGAAAAAGAATTTATTCTCTTTGCTATCGTAATCAAATATAATCCAGGATATAGAATATGAAAATATTTACCGATGTGATGTAAATTAAAAACAAAATATTCGAGTTGGAATGTAGAATTAATATATTCAAAGGGAATAAGAAAATAAATTTTCTAGTTTTCCGCTCAAACAAATTAAGGAAAGATTTCAATTCTTGAAGCATTCGTATTACGATTTTCTCCTTTTATCATTCAACTTGAGAATTTCAAACGTGAAGAGAGAAATTAATTTTTAGCATTATTTCAAATTTCTGATATCTTTAATATAAATATACAGAGTATATTAGAGTATAGATATCCATTGGAGAATCTATTCTAATAACAAACACAAAAGTTTGTATAAAAAATATCAGTGAAAGTAATTTAGCCAGTGAAAGGAGACAGATAAAGCAATAAATAAATTTTGAAACTTGCTATACAAAATGATAATTCATAAAAAAATCAACCACCTTAATTCACAACACTTCTTTATATTTACTAGATACACATTTCTGCAACGTTGAAAAGATTTTCAAATTACGACGAAAAGTGACGAAAATTTTGAAAAGAAATTCGATTCTTACAATTAATAATTAAAATTAAATCTAGTTAATTTTCGGTATACGCGATAATAAATTGGATATTCGTCGTCATAAAAGGATATTACTCGTCATAAAAGATCCTCTCGATTCACCGTTTACGCAAAGGATTTACGGAAGGAAAGATCGAACAAGGGCTCGTACAACGCTGATATCTCGGCAAGAATTGGCTTATTGAATCGCTACGAATCCCAGTTCAATTAAGGATGCTACTCGTACCGTCAACAAGAGCACCAATCCGTGGCCACGAGTACATTAGAGGTTTCCTAGAAAAGGATGCTCGGCGCGGCGACGCGATAGAGAGGGACGCGAGAGGTTAGAGGATAGATAGGTAACTAGGTAACCCTACCCTATCGACGGATCAGCGAGGTATACGTAGCGACGCGCCCGGAACTCTGGTTTCCCCGTTCCGAATGCTAATAGGGTAATTAACAATCTCGGTATTAGCTGCCAAGAACGCGTACTAACAATATGTCATCGGACACTAAATTTGCGGTAAACTCCCGTTTACCTCCCAATTCCATTCCTCTGATGTTAATCACTTGGATGCTTTACGTTGCCTTTTACTCGAACAGAATTCAATTTCGAAAGTGCAATTACGTATACATCGTTTATCGTTGATATTCCAATTTTTCTTCGTTTCCCCTCTTTGAGGGGAAACTGTTCGAATTTAGCTTCCTATTTGAGCAAACTGAAGAATTTCCGTATTGTCGATATTGTCAGTGTACGGTTTAATCGAGCTGGTTGACGTTAATTGGTTTTATCACAGAGGATGTTTCGTTTAAGCGGAAGGAGAATGGAAACATTTTCACAGGGATTGAAGTTGAAAAAAAATGTTTTAACAAGTTATTTGACGTAAAGGGAGGACGCATAGAGATATTTGATTCATTTTAAATAAAACTGTATATATAATTTTTGATGTGCAAATTATTTCCTGCAAAGTAGTATTTCGATTTAAAAGATGTTTCATCTTGAATTTTATAAAATTTAATAAAAGATAAGAAAAACACGAATATCATCTCGCACGATTCTTGTCTTTCGTATCATAAATTTTATAAAATTAATAAATTTATCCTTTTATAGGTTAGGCAGATGAGACACAAGCAGAGATATAATCTACTTAAATATTTAATCAAGATCATGGTTTACGATCCAGACTTCTGAGAACCCGAATTTCCTCCTCTCCTCTTTTTACTTTTCACCCCAGTTACTTTATCAATCGTTAAACGTCGGTTCTCGATAAATTACGAACGATCGATCGTTGTCTAGAGGCAAAAATTAATTACTGTTCGTTGCAGAGAAACGCACAACACTCGCCTCTTCCAATTCTGTTTACCTTTATTCGAATCATCTCTTCTACGTCAACGCGATCATCCCAAGTTTTAACGCATAAAAATATACGTAAAAGGGATATTAATTACGCGGTTATTAATTCTCTCCGATCTTAATTCGCGTTAACATTTGACCGATTAAAACGAGATTTCAAAGAGAGAAGGGGGGAAAAAGGGAAATAGAAAAGAAATTGAAGCGAGGGCAAAGGATTGGAAAAATATTTGCGAAAAACACAAGCACACACACACACAGATGTTTGAGAATTACTCTTTATTTCACCCCCGTTTGCCGTATTTCATTGAATTTCCTCCGCTTCCAGAAAATTTTTATATTTCGTGGATAGTTTAGCAGTAGACGTTTAAACATCGACGAACTCTTTTTACCCTCTCTCGGGTAAAAAATCGTCAGAGACGATTCGATAAAGCTTGTGAAACGTTTCCGTTTTAGTTTATCGCGCCCAGTTGATTTTTCCTTTTCGAGATTTCGAGGGGTGAACCGGTTAAACAAGATATTTCGGGATGTAGAAAACGAGAGACTCGCTTTGCACAAACTCGGACGCGTTACGTTAAAAGTAGTTTGTGTACGTCGTCGAAAAGGTACGTAATGATTTGATGGGGTCAGGAAAAGCGCGATTCTTGGGAAAACTCGGAGGGGGTTTATTCAATTTGAGAAAAGTTAAAGAAGTCGCTTCGAAAAATGGCGTTGGATCGAGTTTTCTCCCCTTGTTTAAATTCATTACTCGACGCTTCCATGTTTTCCATATTTCTCTTATATTTGATGATACACTCGGGCACGTGTATATTTTGCGATTCGGATTAATTAGTGGAAATATGATTATTGGAAATTATAGTAGCCCGTATAATGATTCGAGTTTAGCAGTTAATGGTACCACTTAATAATTGAAATAATTATTTGGAAAAGTTATTGACTAGAGATAATGGAGTAAAAGATTCATTATGGGTGATAACGATAAAGAGTATAAAAGTCGTGTATTCGTAAATATCTTTTTTTTACCTTTCAAGTTTTTCGAACGCTAAGTAAAATAATTGGAATAGAAAAAATTGGACCTCGATTTCGATGAAGAGTTAAAAGAAAAAAAAAAACAAATACTTATAATATTTTCATTGTAAATTTTCTAGATGATATCGAATTTTCTGAACAAATGGCAATTATTTCTGTTGTTAGAAGATGAGGTATTATAATTTCCAATATTTATTTTTTTCAAGTATCGGACTTTTATCCCTCTTAAATTGGAGAGTTCTTTCGATTCGAGAAAAATTTTCCCTCTTAACAAATTCACGTGAATGAAATCCTGTGTGATTTATCGGTTCTTCACGGTTCGCTTCTCGATAAACACATCACAGGATTTCTTTCTTCTCGAGCGAGTAATCGAGAGAGAACTGTTGAGAACGATCGAAAACAGAAAGCGTTTAATTTGTCTCGAGAGGGAAGTTTAGTAGAAATATTCCTCAACGCAAACATTCATTGGTTCATTAAGTGCGGCATGATTTTGACGACTAATAAGCAACCGCTCGAGAAACTTCAACTTTCTTCTTACTGGTCTTGATTCGACTGGCATTTCACTTCAATCCTGACCTCCTTTTAACACGTTTCTCGCGTTATAAAAGGGACAAAATTATTTTCAGAATTAACCGATAAACAAGATTTATAATAAAAATACGATGATTATTTTCGAATTTATATTTCACCATTTTTCTTTTAATATAATCTAAAGAGATGGAGACGTAGTTAACATCGCAAAACTTCGTTTCTGATCGTTATTATCTCTCACACGTAGATAGATCGGTAAATAAAAAGCAAAGGAAGAGTAATTACCTTGGACACGCACTCTCGCGCAACATATTTCCCCCTTTTTCTTCGTTTTTCTCTTTTTTTGCATACACTTGTTCATCATCACGTCGTACCTAGTCTTAATGAGAGACAAGGGGAAAAAAAACTATTCGTCAGTATTTCGCACAGTTGCACACACGTGCAACGTTCTATTCTATTTTTTTTCTCCCCTCATTTTCCCCTTTTCCTGTACACCGTTGATCGCGCTTAACGCCTGTAACTGGCGTTAATCAGATACAGGGAAATTCCAAGATAGGAAAGGGAGGAGAGAGAAAGAGAGAGAGAGAGAGAGAGAGAGAGAGAGAGAGAGAGAGAGAGAGAGAGTATCGAAGCGAGCAATGAGCCGCAAACTGGCAGCTCTCTCGGTGTCGTCGCCACTGAGAATCGCTTTATCGCCCCGATTACCGTAGCCGCCGTCTGCTCTTTTTTCTTTTTTTTATTAGATCCTTTACGGTTAAACGACGTCTCTTTGTATCACGCCACGCGGAAGACGTTTCTCTGTTTCGCCTTTTCTTGCCCGTTATTGAACCGCGCCTCTGGGAACATCTTCCCTCGAAACATTCAGACCGAGCGAAAAGGATTTTCCGCAACCGATATCTTTGCGATTTAGATTTTAGGCAAGCAAAGGGATACGGAGAAACGCGTTCCCGGAATTTCCCGGGGAAGAAGAATAGATTTTCTTCTCGTGAAATTTTCAACCACGAGATGGAATCGCAATGTTTTTTCGAGTTATGCGTAGAAAAGTAAAATTGTGAGACGAGACGCGCGTCGAAAGAAATATATTTTCGTCTAATATTTTAAACAAAATTGCCGCGTTTCAAAATACGAATAAAAATATTCGGAGATGTCGGAGATTTGAAATCAGTATATTAATTATTGTTTTTTTTTTTTTGTAAATAAGTTATCATAATTCGAATTGATTTCATTGTTATTCGACTTGTTAAATTTTTCTATCTTTCCAGAAATCGTATCTATAATTTGGTTAGTGAGATATCGATGAAGTTCGAATAATTGATAAGAATGAAAGATGACAAACGATTAAAAATTTTTTCTCGAAGTTTTAATCGAATTTCAAGATGAATTAGCGATAAATAATCTTTATGTCTGTCTAAAAATTTTCTTCATAATTTCATTTTTTTTAGAAATGACAGGGATTTTAAAGGGATTATAAATTGATTTAAAAGTTATCTCAAATCTTTTGCTTGAAGTTGGATTAAATGTTATCTTAATCAAATTCCTTTTTGAAAGTAAGTCGGATCCTCGTATAATCATTCTTCAACAATAATGTTAATTATTGGTTTATAGGTTTCATAAAAAAGATCTTCAAATCGTGGACTTCTCTTTTATGAATTATCACAAAATTATTGCCCGTCGTTAAATTTAAATATCATTCTTCATTAAGAAAGATATTCTTTGCTAGATTTTCAATCATTGAAATCCCATTTCTTTTATATTCTTGAATTCAGTCTCATTTTGGAAGAATCACTCTTCAAATTTTCGATACATTTTTATTCTAAGATTGCTACAGGAATGATCGTTCGATGATGAAGAACGTTCGATGAGCAAATAATAAACGCTTATCGTTGAAATATTACGGTACAAGTAAAAGGCAGAAGATGAGAACGTAACACGAAGGCGATGCGAGAAATGAAAAATTCACGGAAATCCGCATTCGAGGTTGGCGAATTTCACTGAACACACATCGAAATGTTCCCCTCTCCTCTCCTCTCCTCTCCTCTTCCTCTCGCTCAACATTCGCCGCGATAACTTTCCACGTTATCGACTCGTAGTATCCGTGATTATGACGCATATTTTCCAAGCTACGTGTCGCGAAAATTTATGGCCGCTCGTTCCAATGCGCCTTCTTGGATGATAGTGCGTGTCGCGCGAATGACACTCCGATTCGCGTGAACCCGCTCGTTTGTTACCGCTCGGTGACTGCAGTTCAATCTTCTCCAACCACTCTACCTAAACTTTACGAGACAGTTTAAATATTAACCGATCGTTTCTCGCGAAGAAATATCCTTGATATATACACAAGACACGACAGAAATGCGAATGTACATGCGAAACGGTGTAACGCGGGAATTTTATCGATGTCAAAAAGGCGCACGCTCCAACGTTTGTTGCACGTAACTCGCTTGATATTTTTTGCAACAGGGATTCTTGCGACGCGGGTATTCGATTTTTCATCCGGACTTTTCATCTTCTTTTTTTTTTTTCTCTAAAAATGATTCCTCTCCTCTCCAACGTTCAGCACGTGTTTAATTCCGTCTAGCTGACATTTTGTTCGACAAAAATAACAAGATTATAAACTTATCGATTCCCTCTTATCGGTGTGAATATATACACGTAGACGTATTCCTCTGACATTTATCGAGCAAAGTATCAGGAATTCTCGTTCTTTGTATTAATTATCACACCGATATTATTATACACACGCTTCTCTGCGCATTTTTAAGATAAGAGAGAAGGTTCGAGGTTTCGAGAGAGGTTTTCGAAGGAAGAAAATAATAAGCAAAAGAGAGTCGATATCGCGTTACACAAGAAGATAGACAGAACCAGGAAGGGGGGAGGGTATGGGCGGTGGTTGTAAAGGCAGACTGTTAAGGGGCTGTGGATGTAACTGGAGCTTCTGCAGAGAGACACCGCCGCGTATAAACTTCGTATAACAGGCTCGAATTCGCGGTGCGGCAAGTTCCTGTAGGATGAAAATGAGAATAGTATGTGCCGGCTCGTTTCTTATTCATATTCGCGTAAAGGAGGAGGAGGGGGGAGGCTTCATTTCGGTCCCTGGCCCGCTCTTATTGCCCGTTAGCTACGTTGCCTCTATTTGGGGAGGAGCCACGTCATTATTTCGGCGTCGTTTGAACCAACAACTGTCTCGTCTGTCGGTACGTGCTCCGCGCGGATTCGCGCATCGTTGTTTTTACAGTTCTCGGATTTCGAGCTCGCCTCTGTTTCCATTCCGTCTCCAAAGAGATGAGGGAATTTAGTAAATGCGTTTTTTTGATATTTTCAAAACCGTTCTTTTTTTTTTTTTTTTTTTTTTTTTAACAGTAAATGAAATTGAAACAAGCAAAGTTTTTATGCGTTATTTAATAAGTTTCCGTGTATTCTTTCTCGTTTTTAGATTGATTAATTTTCGGGACGGGGGATTAAAGAAGAAAAATCGCGTGTGATTTATTTTGAGATTATTGAGATCGTTTCACCGACAATGTTTTTATCTGTATTGTAAAGTATATGGTAAAGAGAGAAAGAGGAAAGGAGAGAGCGTTTTGTGCCCTAGATCCAATAAAGGACTTATCAGTAATATCAGTAATGTCACTATAAGTGGCACTATGCCATCAATAACGTCATTACTTCACGCTATAAGTGTAGGCAATATAGAAGCAATATAGGGCAATACAAAAAAGAATGCTTTAGATATAGGTGTAGAGTCGTGGATTAAAAGCATACTTCAGCTTTTTCAAATCGATTGTTTTATGATAAAAATTTAAAAAATTACACGCGTGATAATGGAAAAACGAACAAGATTGTTATTTATTTTAACAAATTATAAGGCATCGTTAATAACAAATAAAAAGAGAATTGGAGATCGGAGATTCGAATTTCGATGTTTGTTTTTTTTTTTTTTCGTTTTTGTTCGTCAAAAATTTTGTTTTTATAATTTGAATCATTTTACACATATTATAATATTATTTTGTTTTATACCAAATTCCAATATTCATTTCAAATCATCGACGATACTTTTCGTTCACTTTTTATTCTATAATATTTCAACATCAAGATTACATTTATGACGTATTATTTTTATCATTTTCTTTTATCATATTTATTTTCTTTTTACTAAGTTGTTTGAAATTAATTGCGGTTTTTAATGTACGAAGTTTGAACTTTATAAAGTTTCATTTGAAATGAATTTATCTTATAGCTTTTACGCGACTTCAATTGCTTTAAATGTAATAAGTTTTCTAAAATACTTTAGAAGCGTTTATATAACATTTTCGTTTAATGTAATGAACTGTTCAAAAAAGATGTCGTGGAAAATCTCGATTTATCTTCGACTAATCTAATACAAGAAAAATGAAACAATACATTATCGATAAGAAAATAATTATAAATTATTCCATTAAATGTAGAAAATATTCGTTTATTAATGAAATAATCGACAAAAAACATCAATTAATTGAATCGATCGGTGATTTCAAAATTAACTTTTCACCTCATTTTCTCGAATCAATCTTCCTATCATATCCACTACAAATAGATCTACAATTATAATGTTTTTCAAAGGATTTAAGCAAGTGTCACTACGAAATATTTATCTAACTTTAGAAATTTACAAATCCAATAAAGTATCAATGAGTAAAGCAATAACAAATTATAATTGAACTATATAAAAATATCAAAAAGAAAAAAAAAAAAGATTCTTTTACTTCCACAATACAAGAAAAACGGACACACTTTTAACGCACAGATTAAATTTAAGATTTAATCAATTCCCCCTAAATTCCTCAAAAGGAACCTCCACGATTATTATAATCCCTTTTAAAAACGTTACGACTTGAAAAAAGTAAAAAAATATTTTCAGTTTCATGCCTCGACTAAAGAATACCTAAAGAATACCTAAGGAAGCTAAGTGTCCGTTTGTTGTTGACGAAGGCAGACCGAAAAAGTCTGCGGCGCATACTCGGCCACGCAGACAGGAACCGTTTTCCTTTTTTCCTTTTTCCCTTTTTTTTTTTTTTTTCTTTCTTTTCGACAACCCGAAACGGCATTTTCCGCCCCCTTTGTAAACGCGACTGGTTTCATTGTTACGCAGATTCGCGGCCGCCTTTGTGCGCCCGGGGAAATTATGCGCGAACTCTCGAGGAACGTTTTTGGTTACAATAAGCATTCATCGGGACAATGCGCGTGCACGATTTTACATTTAAACCGGTTCCCACCGCGCAGCGCCGTGGTCTCTTTGAGAGGGTGAACGCGGCTTAATTAGTAAGTGCGACCGGAACAGGCCCCCTCCCCTCCCCCCCGAAATCGGGTCAACGCGAGAATCCTGTATTTTTTCGTCTTTCTTTCCACGCTTTTTCGCGCCCTTTAAACGCCCTTTAAACGCGTAGGTTGTACGATTTCGCCGTAGAAACGTAACCTGGATTCAGACCTCCCAAACTATTCATTTCGCGCCCCCTTTTCTGACACGCGTTGTGTCACACGGTCAAGGATCGTGCGTTGGTGCGCGCCCTATGTGCATGCTTGTTCACCGGTAATGAGATTGAATTGTAGACATTCCTTGCAGGCAGACGCTCTCGTCCATCATTTTTTAAGCAAACGCGGATTTGATTCTCGTAAATTTCTAAAAGAGGTTTTATAAAACGGAAATATCAAAGGGAGAATCGAAAAGTGAGTTGCATTCGTGTTAAAAGAAAATGAAGTATTAGGTTTTTCTTCTTTTTTATTTATTTATTTGAAAGTATAATCTAAAGATTAGCCTTCATATTCTTGAATAATAAATTTATCCAATCGATAAATATGTATTAATTTTCAAGTAATTTGTTACTATAATCCTCACGTTTGTCTCATTTTTTCCATTACATTACGATAATTTTCACATCGTTTCTGTGATGTAACAATGGAATTGGCAAATTTCTGGACTTTATATTTATATCCGTAAAAAGACGACGATTCGACGATTGTAACTTTGACACGTCGTTCATCTTTAACGTGATTCAGAAGTCTCTAGAGTATCAATTTTTAACTTCCTGTTAAAAATATCAATCGAAAATGGAAAGATATGGCGGATGTCGAGTTATAAACCCGGTGAAAATATAATTCTACGGGGATAGAAAGAGAATTGTAACGTCATACGTGTTCTTATTTCTCAATAGAGCAATATGATAGCGGATGAAACAAATTGCCACGGCCCGTTATCTGGCACCGGTTCGCTGCTGTATTAATTTTTACTCACGTATCACATTTTTCAGAACCGTGATCAGATAATAGTCGGCTCGGCAAGTGCTCGCCGCGCTCGGAATTTATGGGCATCGATGAGATTATTGCGCTGCCGCGAGCGGTTTCCCGGGAGGAAAGGATTGTGTCTCTATCACGTTTATGAAAAGTCGAGGAAGATTTCTTTGATCGGTGAACAAAATTTGTCACGAATATTTGCCATTCGTTCGTTATTTCATTTTCGCAATTCAATCGTGTCGTCGAATTGATACGATGGTAAAGTATCGATGAAAATGAAAAGATGAACGATTAATTTGACTTCGTGGAAATTAAAAAGAAATACATATTTAGGTATAAGAGATATTTGGATTTCATTCGTATGTTCAATTCGTTTTGACCTTATTTTTCTTTTTAATTTTATCTTATGTCGTCGATTGTGAAGAGAAACTAGATCTGATGCTTCTTTTCTCTTCTTCAAATTCACGCTAAATATCGTTGTCTACCTTTGCGATTTGAAGAGATTGTGACAATTACAATTAGATTAGAAAAACTAAAAGTCAGAAAGCTTCAAATTAACTTATTCTACAAATGATAGAATAATATCATCTTTTACGAGAAAAATATAAATCAAATTGACGCGAGATCTTCCGATATATTCTTCGGATACATAGAACATGTAAAGATGAATTTCGCCAAATATTTAATTCGAAGAAAATTCACCACGTAAGATCAACTTTTTTCTATTAATGGCCAATTTGCTTGCTCGAGTCGTAAGCAACTTTGAATCCATCCGAGTATATATAACATTCGTAAAGTTTTCGCGAAAAAGAGAGAAACAGAAGGAGAGGAAAAAAAAAAAGATGCGGGAAATAAGTTCGCGATCGTAGCGAGCGAGAGAGCGAGCGAGAGAGTTCGTTAACGAAGTTAAGTCGGCGGATCTTGTTATAAAATGTAATTTCCAAGAATCAAGGTTCGAGCAAATCTTTGATCAGCATGGGTCGGATTAGTAGAAGATCGAGGAGTTCGGTTTTATTATGTCTATCTTTCGTTGGCGCGAGACTCCTCCCATCGCGTAATCGCGTTTCGAAAGATGCTTCACCGATCATCCGTAGTTCAAACTTTAAGCAAACTCGTAGGTCAAAGCGGCGCAACTGCCTCTTAATAGAGCCTTTTCGATATCGGTTACTTTCTGAACTTCGCATCCTTCGTTTGCATCCACGAACAAGCCTGGTGCCGCGTTTCAAACTTTCATAATTCATGCGCCCTCGAGGGAGGAGCTAAGCCTTTTCCACCCCCGACTGTTAATTCCTAATCCTTCGCCATCGATACATAGCTATCTCCTCGATCTTCAAGCACGATCAATTTCTCGGTTTGCATAGTATTAGCTTCCCATAATATAGAAGTTGCTTATGACTCGAGCAATAGAATCGAAAAAAGCGGTTGTGTTAAAGAAAATTGTTATTACAAAATCGGAGTACAAATGGCGGAGAATTAATTGTAAATATTTTTATTTGATATTTTTGTTACGTTTACAGAGAAAATTTGTTTGAAAAGTAATTAAAGTAATTCGTGTCAAATAAAAGAAAAAAAAATCATCCAAACATCCCCTATTATACATTAATTCGCTACGTTCCTCAATTTGATTGTACGGAAAGGGCGTTCAGGATAAAAATGTTCTGCATATTTAAAAGTTTAATTTTCTTGTTATAACGGAATAGGACGAGTCAAGGGAAAAGAATCTACGTTGTGTAGTAAAGCTGTAATGAATCCAAATTTTACATTCCATTTTAATTTTGCAAACGAATACAATATCGAGAAAATGAAAATTTAATTTTTAACATTAATAATAGAATAGAAATCATTTCATCTCGTCTACATTCCGTATTATCTATATTTGTCTTGAAGAATATATAATCGGGTTATAATAAATGGAGACGAAATCGAAAGTTATTTTGATATCTAAAAATAGGATCCAATTTTTCCACGTCTTTAAAAATAACAAAAAATGATGAAAATTATTCCTCCACGTCTGGAGAGACGCGAGAAACGCTTACGATGCAAGTAATAATCCGTGAAATTTTCCCTACGATTGCCAGGTTTTTATCCCACGTGCTAGAGCCGATCACGTCCGATCCGATCAATTTTCATGCAAAGACGTCACAGAGTGCAACAATACAGGCCTGCGAGACTGCGAGTTAAATTATTTTCCACTCGACGAAGCGTATTCCTCATCGTTCGTGGCGGAGGAACAAAAAAGACACCCTTTTTGATTCCTGCTGTTGCGCTCTTCCGCTTCGAACAAGCTTTATATTCCGATTGAATTGCAGTATCGTGGCAACGATTCATCGACTCAGTTTTTTTTCCCCTCTTCTTTTTCGCGTTTCTTACGCAATGCGTACACGAGGTCCATTCGAGGGGATGAATCGCCGCTCGTTTCGCAATTCAGACTTGCAAACGCTCGATTCTTTTCGGATTGACCTCTTTTTTTTCCTCCCCCCATCCCTCCTCCCTGCATTTGCCGATAAATTTCCTCCGCTTCTTGCCCCTTGTCCGATTCAAGCGTCAGTCGAGCCAAGTGAAATATTGGGAACCGAAAATCGTCCCCTACGTCCATTCGGCCAAATTGACGGATTTGAATTTTTAAGAGTGTCGTTGTTCGACATTTGTATCGTTATAGTCTCTTTGATACCTGAGATAGGTAAATAAACGTGCGCAAAATTTGATGTAGATTGGTTGGGTATTAATTGGTAATTCGTGATATTAAAAGACGTAATTCTCCAAAAAAATCCTGAAATTCATTATTTGAAAGAATTTGAAAGATATAATTTCAAAATTATGCGTCTCTAAACCAGTTAGATGTATGTATATGTGGATTTTTAATTTTTTAATATTGGAAATAAGATGTTGGCAAAAGAAAATACTAATATTTTTTGCATTATTTACTATTGCTTGCCAGAAAAACGGATTGCAATAAATATCTTAATATTTTTCAAAAAAAAAGGCAAGTTTTGATGCTATATCTCTTTCTTGATAGTTGTAACGAGAAATAATTTCGTGTCGATTATCGATTCATTGGAAATCAAGTTCTCAAATTGAATTTTCTCATGATCATGGTCATTCCAACGTATCTTTTTCTTCTTATCCTTAATTTTCTTTTTCACTTTAAACTTTCCTTTTTACTTACTTCATTTCCCTGATTTCCATATGCAGCACGGAAAATAGAATTTCGAAAGGGATCGAGAAATTTCCTTTTAAAGAAAAGAGAAAAATCAATGAACGATAGAAAAAGAGAAAGAGAAAGAGAGAGAGAGAGAGCAGGTGACAATCTCCGTGCACAACGAAGAACAATTGGAACAAGCGTTTCCTTCTTGCAAACTCAGCATTGCCATGGGATCAAAAATCAATGACATTTCAGGCTACCCTTCTTCCTTTCTTCTCTCCATATCCTCTCATTCCTTTTTTTTCTTTTTTCTTTTCTTTCTTTCTTTTTTTTTTTTACATTTATGTAACTCGGTCACGTGGAACGGTCATTTTTATTCCACGGAGTCAGCTTTATTTTTCGACAGACTTGTTTTCCTCTTCCATTGAAAAGGGTAAATTCCTCGACTCGATATAACTCTCTTTTACACACACCCACACATTCTTTTTAGATCCTTCATCGCATAATACTCGAGAATGTGATGGCACGGCAATAAGAAACGATCCCCCCGTCGTTTTGTGACGTGGTCGGTCGGTCGTGGATATGTCGCGCAAAATGAAATTTCACTCGTGTCCCGTTGAACAAAGGGGTTGCGTTGTCTGATAATGGCCGACACGAGCAGCGTCGATGTAGCCGCACGATTACAGAAACATACTCGTGTCCTAAGAAGGGGGGACTGGATTTCCCCTCGTTGTTTGACGTCTCCCTCGTTTGTCTTTTTGAGCTTTATCGTTACTTTCCTAAAGTTTGACAGTGTACGCGTGTTTAAGGCTGCTCAGAATTCTCCCTTACACGGAGAAAATCGATCTTTTTAATTTTGAAATTTCCCCTTACTTTTTTATTATTGTTTACTTTCGTTTATTGTGCATCATGTTCTTAAATATAAATATGCAAAGCATATCTCTAATCGCAAAATATATATTTTGTTTGTCTTTCATAAAAGTATAACATACAATATAAATATTGAGATTCGAGATAAAATTTGCGGTAATTTACGATCTTACAAAACAAAGAAATTTAATTTTTCAACCGATAAGATAAGCGTAAAAAAAAAACAAAATAAGTTTATAACTTTTAGAAAAAGAGGGATAAAGAAATTACTCTCGAGGCAAAAGTACGACGCCATTAGTACGTGTCGTATATTTTTATAATAAGCTATTAAACTTTCGCGGATAACACGAGTAGATAATATTTCAATTGATAGGTATCACCGTGAAATAATATAAATACGCTATTACAATTACAAGTACTGGAATATCGTTATCGGAATGAACTTAACGCTTTGAATCGATTGAACAAACATCACTTTCGATTAACCATCAGCACGCGTGTTACTCTACCGTTTGAAGTAATTTTCCATTTGCCAAACTGGGAACACGATACTACGCGGAGGGAACGTTGCACGAAAATAGTTGCACGCTGTCTGATTAGTTTGAAACTGCGGTTTTAATGTTTGTCCTGCCGTGTTCATTGACCATTCCCCTCGTTTCCCGGCCAATTTATCGACGAATCGTTTCCCTCCAATATATCGACAACACACCTCAAACATTCTTGTCCTCCAGCCAGTTCCTTTTCCTCCTTTTCACGTATCACACGTTCCATTGAATTTTCTATGCGAACAGAGGGAGGTGTGCGAAACGCTGATGCAAAGTTTCTATCTTCGGTGCGGGATGAGAAACTGGCGCGATACACGGGATCTCCGTTCCACCAGGTTTGTAAGGTTGACGACTTTCCACCTCGAAAATCTCTCTGTTCCCGCGGTAGACGATAAGAGAATCATCTACGCGAAAATCACCGCAACGATTCTTCGTCCCTTCTCCTCCAACCCCTCGGCGAAGAAACGGTGCCTTCTCGATATAGTTTTCAGCAACGCGACTTGCTCTCAGAACGCCTCGCTTCTCAGTTACTTCTCGTGTCGGATTAACTGGTAGAAAAATTAAGAAGCACGTTTCGATTAAGAAATATACCTTATCAGGCGGAGATTTATTTCATTCATCTTGGTTGGCACGATTTCAAATAATAGTAATATTTCAATGGAATAGGAAAAAAAAAAAAAAAAAAGGAAAAAAGAAAATCTCAATCATAGCGAATAGGAACGTTACACAAATTTTCCATCACTAGAATTCCATTTCTAGCCGCAGAAAATATGAAAAGCAGCAGCTCGAATTCCATCCTTCGACAAGATTGCATCTGCCTTTCCCGCTGCCACCCCCTCCTCCTCTCATCCTATTATTTCTACATTACATACGCCGATCTTTTGATCTCTTATCTCGTCTCTACGCCTGTCGATCCTTTCATCGCTTTTTCCATCCATTCACCATCGTTCCATTCCATCCAAGTCAAGTCATTCGCGTCCAATCCCCCGCAAAAGTCGCTAGACATCCAGGAACGCGTCAATACCCGTGAACCGGTCGCGTTCGTGCAATTATATGCACTTTTCATCCAACTCTCTCTCTCTCTCTCTCTCGTTCTCTCTTTCTTATCCCTCAGACACGCGTCGCCTCTCAGCCCAGGAAAAGGGGCTTTAGAATCCCTCAAACGCGGAGCCACTGTCCTTTCCTCGTGGCATCCTCGTTTCCGTCCTCGCCCGCGGCCAAACCGCGTCTATCTGCCAAACTTTACCCCGATTCACCCTTCCTCTTTCCCAACTCACGAGACACCGGATGAACTTTGAAAGTGGATACCTCATCCCCCTCCTCCCATCCCCTACCTGCTGTTGAAACAGGGTAGTAGGGGATCTCGACAAGGGAGCATCGCCTTAATCTTCCTAGGTTTTGGCCGCTTAAAAAGTTGCGGCATTTCATTTCACCCCGTCTCGAGTTAAATATCCCCCTTCCCCCTCTCTCCCTCCCTTGCCCGCAAAGATCGACGTGCACGTACGAAATCCCTTTCACCACCCACCCTCAACCCGCCCCCTCTTTTAATACGTCACCAACCGGTGCGGAGGGCAGTGGAGGTAGAGCATAAATCTCCAGCGAGTAGATGCAACGCGCGACTTTAGCCGGATAGAGGGAGGGAGGGAGGGGATTAGTCGAGTGGTGCGAGATAGGAGTTATTCGGCGCGGGTGACTCATAACCTGCACGTTCGCAATATGAAGCCAGCTGCGAGTGGTAGCGAAGTGGAGCGGACAGAGGGGTCCACCCTGTGCGGAGGGAAGAAGTCTTCCGGTGGCGAAGTCGTTCGCTCTTTAAATTACGTGCGGACGAGCTATAAGAGTTGCCTGTTTCATCGTGTCGTGTCTCGTTCGTCTCTATTTCCCGCCCGATCAACGAGTGTTCCAACGTGTGTTGCGAGAAAAGAAACGAGAAAAGGGAGAGAGGGAGGGAAATGGAGGGGGAGGAGAGATGGCCGAAAGAAGAGGGATAAAGGGGATGGATAAATGGGGGGAGGGTAGGGAGGGTGTCGACGCGCGGTTGAAAATTTAAGCAGTGAGAAAACAAGGAAGTATTAGGTCGATACTTCTTCCCGATCGTCACCGTTGTCCCGATCCCCCATCGGGGGAGATTGTTTTATACGTGTGTCTGAAGCTCACTCACTCTGATGGAAATGGATTTTCTATCTGTAATATAGAGGGATTTCGCCCTCTCTCCTTTTCCCTCGAGCGATGCAACGCGTTTCGGAACAATCTTCCGCCGTTTCCTTTATTGGACAAGATTTTTTTCCTTTCTTTTCCCTCGCGTAAGCTTCGTTATTTCTTTGAAATTTCCTATTGCTTGGATATGAAACGTTGCGATTTTAGAGATATGGGAATATGAATTTCGCGCGCGCAAGCAAATTGTGTCACGAAATTGATGTTTTTACGGTGAGGCGAGTTTATTCGGGCAATGAAGAAAATGAGATACCCGGTGTAGTTCGTTCCCGCAATCCGTCACCGCTTCCTCTTGCTTCGTCAAAGATTTAGAAGCTGTACGATCGATTTATAGCGACCCGATGTCGCGTGAATTTCGAATACCGACCGTTACCTACAGATGATAACGAAATTTGCAATTCCGGTCAGCTTCTATAGTACCTCGTAGAATTCTCTTTTGGATGGATAAAGAAGATAATACTGTTGATTATAGATGCAAGTAGAACGATTTCCGCCACCGGCCAGATAGCAAAGGCAAAATCGCGTGAATTAGTTTGTATGGTGGAACAAGTCGAGCATATTACGACCCTCGCGTTATCTATAATTACATGCAAAATTTTTAGCTTTATTTAAATAGTCGTTATCGTTATCGTTCGGAATTATTATTATTTGTCAGTTATCTAGTATCAACATTTTGTTGTTTTTTTATATTGATATCTCATTTCACGTAATCGCTTTTCGAATTCATCGATAAAATTTTAAAATACTCTTTTCTCGAATAATCACAGATTGTTGATAATCACGACATCTGTCAAACGAGGGAGATCAGGTAGAGAAATATCCAGTAGCAAAAGTCTACGAAAAATCAACTTTTCCTTATCTTTTAAATATTTTTCCTTCTTTTTTCTTTTTTCCCCTCTTTTTCCTCCCCTTATATAATCACAGTGTTGTGTCACTTCGCATGTCTTCTACGTGACTTATTTATGCAAGCCAGATCCGATCTCCTTTATTTTAACAAGGGCAATTTCGCTCGAGACTCGAACGCCCAACGTGATCGTGTTTGTTTTTCGGAGGGATATTGAAAACAGGAGAGGCCACTCCAAGAATCTATCGACATACCATAGGAAAATGGATCGGGGACGTCCATCGCTGCCGGACCTTGCAAATATTTTTCGTTAGTCCGAGATAAGACCTCTTTGGATATGATCTCTCTGAAAGCATCATATCCTCTCGTATCCATTCTCAAACAGTCCTGGATCCATGGCATAGTGGATTTTCAAAAAGTCTTTGCCTGTATCGCGTAACATATCCGCATATTCTTACAATCCGCCGAGATCGTCTTACTTACGTATAACGTAGACTTTTTGAAATAATAAACTCGAAAGATGAAATCGTATCGATCGGTTCTAAATCAGTCTTTACCTCTAATGGAATTTTTATCGAATAAATTTTCCTCTATCATTTTTCCAATCCTTTCGAGGAAAGATGAACGAAATTCGAACGATCGAAGTTAAGAATAAAATTATTTCAATTGATAATTCGTTATTCGAACAATCGAACAGTTATATCGGAAGGATTAATAGACGTGGATAGTAATTATGTATAAATGTTAATTATTGTAATATGTTGTTTTAACTTCAACTTCATCGAAAGTTTATAAAAGTTTAGGTGATTGATAAATAACGAACGAAAGTAATATTATAATTATAAATAATTTTTTTCTTGCAATAATGCAAATAAAACGTTACTTTTTTATTTTCCGGTCGAAAAAGTAACGAATAAAATTCATTTCCAAATAAAAACTTTCCAAATAAAACATTTCCAAATAAAAAATATTATTATTCGAGCATTTTAATTAAAGTTATTAATTAATGTAACTTTATTCGATATTTGAAGTAATTAATTCTTCAGCTTGTTAAGTCAATCCAAAAATAATTCTGTCCCGTAAAGACGTTCAAAAAAAAAAAAAAAAAAGAAAAAGAATCGTCGAATGAAATTTTTATTATCGAATTTGAAATCGTATTTCAAAAAATCCAAACCAAAAAAAGTTGAAAATTCAGCCGAAACTTTGGCTTCCAGTTTAGCTGCCAAGCGCGCTAAACAAGCATCCCTTTGTTTTTCATCGAAAAGAGGAGATGGTGCTCGGTTCACGCGTATCGCGTCGCGTTTTGCCGGAAACCGTTTAACGAGCTCGTTAATTTCGCGCCACGCGTTAAAATCTGTCCCCCCTATTAAAATTTCGCCGAATACCTCGAGCGGAATTCGAGTGCAACAATGCGCCACTGAGATAATTGTTTTCCATAAAACCGGTTAAATCTGACGCAACGCGACCGCAGCCAGCCAGTTGGCCGCTATTGTGGCGACGCGTATTCGTCCTCCGCCATCCCTCCTCCCTCCCTCTCTCTTCCTCTCCCTCTCTCCGTTCCTGATAGAAAATCGTGGATAAAGACGGAATCCCGGTGACGCGTTTCCCCGACAGTTAATTAAATCCTCTGACACGGCTTGGTGCCCTTTGACCGGTTGCAATTAAAACTCATAGCTCTCGGCAAGTTTTCGAACGTTGGCCGTGGGGATCATGCCCTGTGTCCCCTCGTAACCGGCTAGAAAATTAATTAGTTCCATTACGGTAGCGGAAACTCGACCACGAGTGTTTTCTTCTCGTCTCGCCGATGCTTGCTTTCGCGCCGTTCCGTCCCACTTTCGCGCGATCGTTTTCGAACGATCCTCGACGTGTCACGTCCACGTTAAAAGAGGCATTAACGAGCCAATTCGGACGTAAAATTTAATTCCATTTTGTCTCTTGAATCCGGTTACAGCATCAAAGTTGCAGCAATTTCTGACGCCGATTTATTACCCATTCCCTTGCATCGCGTTGCCTCTGAAAGAGAGAAGGGGAGGGAAATTCCGTTTCTCGTCGCGGCAGCTTTTGCAGCGACCTTCCAGTTCCTTTAACTACGATCTCTTTGTAAGGGAGGGAAGGAAGGAAGGGGGAGCGGAGAAGAGTCCAGATCTGGCTGAAAAATGGAATTGCAAACGAAGGAACAGGCTTCGAGATCCTCTCGTCTTTCCGGTATCGTCGGCCGCGTGTACTTTTGTTCCTCCTCCCCCCGTCTCCCCCTCGGCTATGCTAAAATCTCCGCCATAATTGTTATGCAAACTGGCCGTTGAATAATGCAGCGCGCGAAATTCATACGTGCCGCGCTCGCGCACTTCTGTCCGCCAACGTCGTATCAAATAATTTTATGGCCTGTTTTAATAATTAATAAACCTCGGAACTGTGTGCGTTGCAATGCAACGAGTGTATCTATCCACGTGGCCTCTGCGACTTTTCCTTCCGTTGGTTGTAATCTTCGTCGGTCCACCGTCTCATCCTCGTTGCTAGACTGGAAATCTACGAGTTAAAGTGTTTTTTTTTTTTTTTTTTTTTTTTTTTTGAGAGGGATGAGACGCTTCCTGTTGAGCAGAGCACAAGCTACGAAGGTTGTTCTTTTTTTTCGACGTAAGGTTTATCGTGGCGAGATAATGAGCCGCAACGAGAGGGAGAGGGATTTAATAGAGATAGAAGTTTATTTACTCGGCATCTGTCGGATAAATCGTTATTCCAGATCCTCGATGAAATTTCTTCTCGAGGCTGGGACAGGTTAGAGCCGCGACTTGGAACTTTGTTAATTCATTTCTTATGTAGATACTTGAAGTTTTCTATGTATCGTTCGAAGGAATGATGATATACTTTTAATTTCGGGGTAAATGGGAAGGGTTGAATATAACAGAGTCGTATTATCGAATAATTCTTTTTTTTTTTTTTTAATAATCAAATATCGTTTTAGGATGATGGAATCAACTTTTAAAGTTTCAATATTTTTCCCAATATTTTTAAATATAACTTTGCAGTAGTGCGAGATGCAGCGGTATATTAAATATACAGTAATTTAGTTACTTTAGTAATAAAGTATTCGATTACTTTTATTCTTTAATAAAATGTTAATGAAAAATTTTCTATTTTTAATGAAATTTTGCGAGTACGGAGCGTAATATAAAAAAATGTACGTATATAAAAAACTTTCAGTAAGATAGCATTTTCCTGTATTCTATAAAATGTTAAAGATCCAGAGTTTTTTTTATCCCCGTATTGTTAAAAGAAGAAATTATATTTCGAATATTTCATCTCCTTTGAAGTAAGATAAGAGTGTCCTGATATCATAGTCAATTCTTTTCCATCGTGCTAATGATAAAATCGTAATTTAATTTCTCGATATAATCAAACAATATAATCTTCGTGTATGATGTACATTCGTGCATTTAATTTTACAATCGTACATTTAAATTGCATGCTATTCAACAGATGCAGTTCATCAGAGCTATTCACGCACCAGAGCCGAATGAATAGCCGCGTATAACAGGCGATGTAATAGCTCTACCACCCTATTCTCAAAATCTCAAATATCTTCTATTTACTTTCTCCAAATCGTAGCTTTAGCTCTCAACCTTATAAGAAATGCCGCGTTCTGTTCCGTCGCGATACACTCGATACACCGCTTGCTCGATTTCAATGGCATTGTTACTCGACCCCCCGTGAAATCGGTAAACCGCACGATTAATCTTGATGACACGAGCGGCCAGGGTGAAGGGTGGGTCGTGTCCGTATTATGGCCCTTCATATTTCAGAATGGGCTTCATGCGGCCGGCCGCTTTTATTTGTAGATAAACAAAACCGTGGATCGCGCCAACCCACGTTTCAACCGGACGAGTTTATTTTTAGCTTCTACTGCACACTTTATAAATACTCGACGTACAGTGCTCGCCACGTATCGCGGACGTACGTCACATTTTACGCTCGCAGCGAAACGGACAAATAAATCACGCTACCACCACCCCACCCCCTCTTACCATCACTGTTGCCTCAATCTCCATCCCTTCCTCTCTCTCTCTCTCTCTTTTTCCCTCTTTCTCTTCGTTTGTCTCTCTCTTTCTCTCTACTGTGTATGCACGGAATTGATTTTGCGCCGAATTTTCAGCAATGCGTTTATGCACTACCTTAAAGGGAATATTGGATTAGAATTTTTAAGAAAAATAAGACAGGGAAGAAGTAATTTTAATCGTTTTAATCGTATTTAATCGTGTGAATTTTTTATTAAAAAGTTCTCCACTCCTTTTAAACGATAAAAAACGTCAACCAGCAGTCGATCAAGCTTTACTTAAATTAAAAGTCCCGTTTACAACTGTCACTCTTAATACAGATCTTACAATATCAAGCATACGAGATAGAGAAACTGGGAAGAGGAATTCTCCATCTTGTAAATCGTTTCACACGCTCGATTACCTGTCGTGTACACGCCATTCACGCTCGTTCATCGATTCACCTCCAGTATCAATTAATTCCACGATTATCAAGCTGGAGCAGAGATGGCGAGACGATGCGGTCCGTCACTCGACCGCGAAAAACCTCGAATTTCGAAGGATAATCTGGCGCGGTTTAAGGGAACAAGGTTCCCTCATTGGGACGCGTCAGCGTCAGCACAACTCTCGTGGCCTCCTCGACGGTGCGCCGACATTATGCTCGATTAATTAACCGTGAAAATCCAGCCGCTCGACTCACCATCGTTCAATTAGGAATCTTGTTCTTGACTTGTCCTCATCCTCGCTTATCGCTTATCGCGGCCGATAGTCGCGAAAGTCGAAGACGTTGAGGCCTTTCGAAAAGTAGGTGGAGGGGGGGAGAGGGGTTATCTGATCGCGAGCGTTGAATGGGATCGGGCCATGGATAAGTTTTGGCCGCGCCGTGACGTCGATAACCGCTCTCTAATGTCCTCATCCCACCTTCTACCTTGAACGAAGGGATGAGAGATTCATTGTTCCCTAACGACCGCCATCGCTCTGAGCGATCGTTATTACCTCCCGGGAGGGTGGCGAGTTCGGCTGTAAATATTCTTCGTTCATGTTTCCAAGGGGGTATCGGAGGTGGAAATCTTGGAGTAGGAATTTTTCTTCTTTTTTTCTTAGATTAATTAAATTCAAAAGGTACACAATATTTTGCGTCAACGTTTGTTTTTAATGTCGAGCTTATCACTCTCTCCTCCCTTTTGCAGTTCTTTTCTTTTTAATAATAATAATGCAGGATACGTTGAAAAATTAGATTACGTTGTTTTAAAACACGCGTGCGTGTAATCGATTCTTTTGAAGGCTAAAAAAAAAAAAAAAAAAAATACGTGCATCGACGGCAGATAATATTCGAAAATTAATAATTCAGCTTATGAAAAATACATACGTGTAAGTAGCGTTTTGAATATATCTCGTTATTAACTAAGCAAGAATTAAAAATTTAATCGTGATTTTATAGGGCTCTTCAGCTATGTGATATGCTCTTCTCGATACTATGCAATTTTTATTTGAAACGTTTTTTTTCGTATTTTTATACTTAGTCTTTTAGGATTTTTATTTTTGTAAATAAATTCTTTTTTGAACAGAGATCGAAAGTTTGATCGTACAAATATATCGTGAAGTATTTTCGAAGAAAGAAAAAGGGATTGTCGTTGATTTAACGAAGGATAAATTCGAAAGGTTATCGTGAAATTTTAAGCACAGTTCGCGTGCAATATTGATTCGCGCCCAATTAGCTTCCTCGATCGATAGAAACTTCTCCTTCTTCGGCGATTAATTAACATAGCACCCTGTAATCAATATTGTGTGAACAATGGAGATAGATCGAGATCGAGACTGGAAATATTTTATGATAAGATTTTCACGATTGGACGGAAACGAGTGAGATGCACGGGTTTGTATCAATATTTTCCGTGAAATATTTTCTGCACCGTACGGATCACATTTCTCCATATCGTACGTATTTATGAAAATAATATTCAATGTTTTCTAACAAAATTTTATACATATCGATATATAGCGATATAATGAAAAAGACATTTGTAATTTTAACAAATATGAATTATTTTTGATTCGAATACCGCACAATTTGAAATACATATATACATATATATATATATAAAATTCATTAAATATCTACTTGAACCTACTTGTGCGAAAATATCGTTTAATTTTGCGTAAAATTTTCGGTTTTATTTGATCACGAATTTCAATCGTACGCTTACCCGATAAATGAAAATATGCGCTATCTCTTCATAACGATTGCAGGTATCATCTCCACTTTAAACGATCTCCAAGATTTATCCGATAGGATTAAAGATAATTGCTCGAACATGGAACGATCGTGCACGCGATAACGAGTGCGCACATTTCTATGATCGCGTTTCGATAATAGTCAGGTATAGTCGGATACTTTTATTGTCGCCGATTATACCACCCTACTATTATCGGCTCGATACAATTCTTGCCCGACTTTCGATTTACTTTTATCACTTGGACGCGCATTTATCGCGGCCAAGTTCCAATTTTTCTTTTTCCTTTTTTTTTTTTTTTTTTTTTTTTTTTCTTTTTTCTATTCCACGTCCTTTTCCACGCAATTGTCGTGATATCGTAACGTAAACGAGGGAATATAATTCTCGCATACGGAATTTCCATTTCCGCGTTTTGCATTCGTTAATCGATAATGCGGAAAGTTTTGTGAATGAGAACGCGAGGGAAGGAAAACGAGTTTTCTTCCCAAAATTCCTAAAGTTACAAGTATCCCCGAATCAACGTTTCCCCTTTTGTGCGTGCGAAAAAGGAAAATTTCGCCAATTCCAATTTCCATGCAAACTACCCCTTTTTGGTTTAACGCGTTTATTTAGCGCGTCCTTAAAAAAAATTTGTTTACTCGAATGGTATGCACACTTTTATATACTATCTCTCCTTATGAGCTTAACCGCTCGAAAGTTTGCGCGATCGTGAACATCGCTATCGAGTTGGAAACAGATTTTTATCTCCACAGAGAGAGCGAGAGAGAGAGAGAGCGAGAGAGAGAGAGAGAGAGAGAGAGAGAGAGAGATTTTTTAAATTAAATTTATAATTCTTTTTTTTTTGTTTTCGTTTTTTTTCACCACTTGGACTCGTGCAAATTTTTCCCACGAATTTCCCACGTTGATTTTTGTACACGTTAAAAGGTGAAATGTCAAGTGAAATTGATTAATTCACAGTGATTAAAAGCACCGTCTCGACGTGCAGCTGGCCGGCAAGTACCTATTTCGCAGCTACAATAATGGTGCACGATGTATAATTTGTTTAACTGGGTAATTAATGTCCACGATTTAGAGTTGAAATTACAAACGAATACGTGTCAAACATTATATCGAAATCTCTGGAAAGTTTCACGAGCATCCGGGCCCGGCTTATATAATAAGCTTTAATAGATTATATCGAATTTGAACTTTACGTTGTGCCGAATGGTAATTAATAATCGTGGTGTACGCGTGGCGTACGTGTGATTCAAAGTGCGAATGAATTTTCATCTCGTCCCGTGTTACAGGATTTGTTTGAAAAAAAGAATCAAATATTTATTTTATAAAAGCGATCGTTTTTGAATCGAAAAGCGTTCGGGGGTTCGTTCGAATAATGATATTGAATTATTTTCAATTTGCATAATAGGATTTATTACACCGTGCGATTACATTACAGATATATCTGGGTGAATTTTAGTTGAAATTTAAATAAGAGGATAACTATTTGAAACGATTTATTTTCGAGAACTGTTGTTTATAAAAATATAAACAATAATATCGATCGTTCGAAATAACAAGAACGTCGAACAATAAATTATTTCATTGTCTTTTGATTTTGAATTTGGCAAAAGAAATAATCATAAAATATTTTTAAAAAGATGTGACATTGCATCATAAAACTTAAAATTTTCATAGTATTGTTTTCTTCATTAGAACTGTGGAAATCGTTTCAAATGTGTACAGACTTGTCGCATACGAGTAAAAAAATCATGATTTTGATAATAGAAATTTCTATGATTCTATTCTCTAGAATTTATCTATTCGTCCATTCGCCGAAAAAGCACGTTTATTGCACGATACATTCAGCTTGAAAGCCGATCAACTTTTACTGAAACAAACCGTGTTAATAAAGGAACATAGAACAGCATTACCCAAAGTTGAATATTTCAAATGAAATTTAAAGAATCGCTGATTTATTTATTACTCCATATTAATTTTTCATCCATTCCTTTTAATCATTATCCATTATCTTCTTACACGTTCCTTTGAATATCGATTTCGAACCTTTTACAATACTTTTCCATCTTCATCAAAAGATTTCGATAAAAAATTTACAAAGCCTATATAGAATTTGACCGTTTCGAATGGGAATAATTCCGAATATATCGTGAGATGAAATCCAGACTAGTGCGCGTTAAATATGATTTTTTGACAAAGAGAATAGAACAGAGATCACGATCGAAACGGATAAAGAAGCGCGTAGAAATATCAGCAGGCGATACGAATAAGAGGGATGCATGGTTACGTACAATTAACGTATCGTGTTCGTGCTTTCAGCGCTACACAAATACAACATGGTAAATCTCCGTTTTATTGAAACTCTCTCTGTCAATTAGTTGGAATTTGATCCTTGTACGAGGAGAAAAGCAGAGGATTATCACGGTAGTCGAAGATTCACGAGCGAGGATGGGATCCTATGGGTTGCATGGGCGTGGAAATACGCCTATTACTCGATTAAATATCGTTCTCGGCCCTTCCCGATGATCGTTCGACTAAAAATTTACTGCCGGCGCAATGACACGGCCGTATGCACCCACGCAAAACGTTATTGCGTCCCGTGTGCCTGGCGCATCCGGCCATGTAAATCCCTGCACGATTTATTTTCTATTTTTCTGGAATCGGCCGGGCTCATTGTTGCGTAACTTATACACTTGTCATTCGATTGTCCATTAAGCCGTGCACGGTTCAACGACGCCTCCCCCCAAAAATTCATACCTGCCCGCGAATTTCACCCTCTGCGATACAGTTTAATGCTTTGGTAAATTTGGTCTTCGTGTTTCCGTTCGCGTTTTGTATTTTTCTTCGCGTCACGAGGAGATCGAGGGAAATTATATATATATATATATTTTTTTAATTTCGTGAAAAATTCACGTTGTTTTTTAAAATATTCTTTTTTTTCGCTTTCTTTGTACGTAAAAACCTTTTGTAAAAATCTTTTTTCCGCTGCTGTATTATTTTCGAAACGAATTATCGAATATTTTTACGGAGAGTTCGATATTTTCGGTCGAAGGGAGTTTTTGAAATAAAGGATTGGAGACAAAGGAAGGGTCTCTTTGATTACTCTTCGAATATCGAATCTCGTGACTTGTTCTTCCCGTAATCATTCGAAAAAAAAAAGGCGAATTTTATTTCGATACAATGCGCCGGCTTTAAACCGCTTTTGTAATCGGATAAAAAGAAAGATTAAATTTATCCTTTTGTGGTTTCAATTGGAGCGAATTATAAAAAAAAAAGATATATATAGAGATTATTTGAAAGAATAAGAGGAGAGAATTTTGAAATTTTATTTATGGAGAAAAATGAAATGAAATCTAATTCGACTCGATTCAATTGCTATATTTTTGCGATAAGCGATGATTATTTCGTCGAATGTTTAACGATCATCGACTTATTTCGTTACTAAAATTTCCAGTATTGAACAAAAATTAATTAACTTATTGTTAATTTGTCAAATTTCATCATTCACAAGTGGATCCAGTTTTAATAAAGTTATAAATTTTTCGAGTTCCGTCTCGCACGTGTTTCATGCAACACGTGCCTAACATAGAATAATTTGGAAACTTTCGTATGTCAATGGCGAGTACAATGTACAATCAGGATACGTTCATGGCGGAGAAGTGGGGGAGGATGGTTTCGGACCACAGACCGATAAAGGCTTCTCCCGGCCGGTCGAGGATTTCAAAGGACTAGGAATTCTCTGCATGAGTTGAATAGTTGCAACATAAACGAGAAAGTCGGATGTGCCTTTTGTTGCCTCGTAGCGATGTCTAACATTATCGTGCGACGCGTTATCGCTTTAAGCTAGTTTGCTAAACAACGTTTTCCTTTAGATATCGTATTGATTTGCCCGAGTTTCATAATATTTATTTATGAAATGCTTCGTAATTCGATGGAACGAGATATAAAAAAAAATTACTCCATCTTTGGAACGAAAGTTGAACCTCGATCCATTGTTCTGCCTAATATCGGAGAAAGAGAAAGTTTTTAACTTTATTAACGAAGTTCCAGATTTTTTTTTTTCTTTCTTTCTTTCTTTCTTTCCACTATTCTTGGCAAAAAGTTTTTAACTGTATGTATTATATATGAAACTCGTTGAAAAATAATCGTAACAATTTTTGAGATATGAAATGTCTTTTATTGAGTATACATAGATGTAGAATATTAGAAATGTTAATTAAAAAGAATTGATGTTTATTTCTTTGTGAAATGAATGTATTCTCCCTCATAAAATATATTACTCTTATATACTCTTCGTTATCATATTTCACGTTTTAAAAAATCCATTTATTATTAATGAATTTCGTATTGTGCTCAAAAGTTTTCCTTGCCAGCGATATTTCACTATTGAATTCCGTGATTTAAGGATAGAAGGATATAATAATTTTCCCCGCGAGTTAAAACATTCGATTGGCAGAAATTTATCGTTCAAATATTATGATATTACGCGGATTGTGAGTCGGGTGGACGATTGATGAACGGACCTCGGCAAATTCCAACGGAGAAAGTACAAGGATTTTCGATATAACGGAAAATAAAATACACCTTGACAAATTTACCGTGAAAGTAATCAAACTTTTCAACGACGATCGATCAACCGATAGAAATCGGCAATGTTCACATTGTTCATCATCATGGACTTGAAGAACCATCCTCCTCGTCGCTTCTTCCATAAAATATTTAATCCAAGGATTATGATTCGCTTTTGAAAATTTTGTCATAGATTTCATTGTATACAAACTGATTCCTATAAATAAGATATCGTTAGAACGTTCAATTCAAGAAAAGCGTAAATGTATTGATATCTTCGTGAGCTCAGATTTAGAGGACTAATTTTTAATTTGTCTTTATCAGTTGTGCCATTTGATAAATACGGATATTTGGATTTCTAAATTTCTGTTCAACATCTTTTCAATATATTCGATCGTCTGATCGTTTACAATTTCAGAATAAATCGTTGTGAGTAACGTTTGATCTAGATAAAAATATTTTAATCTTTAAATATCCCTTTCGTTCATAATTTAACTCGAAGTTTCTGCACGAAAATATGGAATAAGGACATTTCGTTACAAGATGTATCATGTTGGATGAAAGGAAGGGAGAATTTCAATTAAAACGGTTCGAATGGATTGCTACGATATTCGTTCGCTCGTTTCGAGAAGGAACGATCGATTTCTCGGAAGAAGAAATTTGCCTTTATTCGTGTTTATCCGGCTGGAATGACGGAACACTTTGTCTCGAATTTTTGTTCACTCTACGAGGATAAACTCGTACATTATGCAACCGCGAGTTCCAGCTTCTACGCGCTCTCCATGTGCCAGCATAGAAACGGCGAACGACCACTTTGTTGCACGTCGTTGCACTCGATGCGGTAGATTTTCACCTACAAATCTCCTAGGACGGCGATTCTACAATTTCTTCTTGTGCGAATCGAGATTTCGAATTCGACATCAACAGTAGACAGGAATTTTAACTTTCATCTTTTCTTACTCTCTCGCCGAATAGTCGGTGAAATTTAAATTTGACGAATATTCTGCAACATCGAATCTGAGAAAATTTCATAAAATGGAAGAATATTCGATATTTGTGTTTTATTGAACGCAAGGAAGCGGAAATTGTCGATTGATTAAATTCTATTTGTACTTGTACTTGTCTAATAGTAAGCGCAAATTTTAATTCTGATATTTAAATTCTGGTATTTTCAAGATATTGCAATTTATTTTTTCCATGGAAATTGTACGAAAACTCTTAAACTTTCGAAAACACTGTTCGATAAAATATTGAATATAGAAATAGATTGGAACTCGTCAAATTATCTTAAATAAAACTTGATCGAATTTTCGAATTTTAGAATAGAAATCTTTCTGAAAATAGAGATTTATCAAATTATTGTTTTCTTCCGTACATATACACAAACGCACACAAATAATCTTAATTTTCTCAAAAATTTGTCTTCGATATTCAAATTTAGATCTTCAAATTTTCGATATATTATTCGATAAGATGTTACTTTATTGATCGACGCAGAAGCAATTAGACGTGGAAGTGGGTCGATATAATTAATTAAGGTATTTGCTTCATTGTGGTCCAAGTCTCGAGTTCAACGATCTCGATCGTTCCTATGGACCAATCCTAAATCGAAGGGTCATCGGTTAACCGATGGTGCAATGACACTCGAATGGCTACCCTTATTGGTTCAGGGATCAGTCACGGCTGACTGGTTGGCTGATACTTCATGGCTACTTACACACACGCTTTCTCTCTCTTTCTCTCTCTCACACACACACACATGTATTTGTTATTGCTTAAAAAAATATTACTCTGAAATATGTAATATCGTTTTTCTTTCGTTTAATTCAGGTCAATCGATATTATTTGATATGCGGGAATTGTCGTGAATCGTTTCTTGAAGGGATCGAAAAGGATCGAATTATTAGTTTTTAAAAAAATAAATTACAGATTTCCATTTCCAAAAATTAAAATTAAAAATTGGGATTTGTTATTATTTTGATTATAAATTAAAATGAACGAAGGAAATGATTCATCGATTCTAATTTTTTCCTGAAAAAAAAAAAAAAAATAAAGAAATATTGCGAAATTTTTGATTTAAAATAAATTAAAATTTCATCCAATGTAATGTAATTGTACATTACAATGCAATGGTTATGAATATTTTCTGCAGAATTATATTGCAGAAAAAATATCTAAAGTTATTATATTTATAATAACTTGATCGAATATCGAAGTTATTTTTATTTTAAATAATAATTTTAAGAAGAAATATATATTTAATTGAATCGATCAAAAGAATACGATCGATGAATAGAAATGTTGGACCGACCAATAAGTTTTTTCTCTTTTAATACAAATCAAAATTAAAAGTTTCATCGTTTTTTATTATATAAAAGCATAAAAATATAAATAGCTATAGAATTGGCTATAAAATTCCCTAGAAAATCGTAATTTTTTTACGATTTTACTAACTCAATATGTGTATCTTCGTTTCTTCTTTTTTATTTTATATGATACGCTTTCAGATACAAACCAGATTTTCTTTCTTCTTTTATGAAATTTTTTTTCTGAAAGTCTATCCAGTGAAGAAGGAACAGTTCTTTATTCAATTACGATAAAAACGTAGCCAGAGTGTAGATAAATTTTGGAAGATTCAAGGATCTAGACTAACTAGTATGCATTATAAGTGAACTGAGTACCAATCCATCGAGAATTATGCATTAAGTTAAAAGCCAGAAATGACAAGCCTGTCAGAAGAATTTCGATTTCGAAGGAGTGATAATTTAATGTCAAAGGAATAGATCGAAACGATGGAAAGGAAATACAAAATCGATCAAGAATTAAAATATTTTCCAAAATAAATTTAGACGATATTTCACATCTTTGGAATGGAATAAAATGAACTTTTTAATTTTCTACTACTAATAACAAAAAATGGAAGATAGGAAATTTGAGAAAATGAAAATTTAAAAGAAAATTAAAGATTGATTATTTGAACCTACGTTGTATATTTTCATTTGCTGGAGGAAAACATCGATATTCCGCTATTTTTCTTCTCAAATTCTGTGTACTCTTTGAAATTCAATTACAGCATATTGTAATACATCGAATTATCCTCTTTTTCCATACCTTTATCTAAGGCAAACTAATTACATCGATGAAACATTGTTCAACGAACAGACTCGGCTCGCCTCTTAAAAATTAAAAGCACGAAATATCACGGAATATTAAATTCTATTTTTATATATATTCTATTTTTATATATTTCACATATATACACCTTTATATATTACGAAAAAATATTCTTCGAAGAAAAGACAGGATATCATCGATGATCATGATCCATTTCGAGATACCATCCCCGTCACAATCCCTGTCATCGGCGAAACGTTTGTTTCGCAAGAACTAGAGCAATTCCCTCAACATTGCTCTCACCTCGGATCCGGCAATATATTTTACCCCGCTGGAACACAAGTTGCCACCCCCTTCTTCGAGGACGTCAGATACTTTTCGAAACGATTCCCCCGTTATTCCCAGAGGGCGGCCTCCGGCGATCCTCTAAATTTCGTTATATCCGCGTAACCAGGTGCGCCGCCGTCTCGGGGGTGCAATAATTTTCCCCGCACGCCGAACGTTTTTACGCCAGGATTCCTCAAAAAATCTACACCGTAAAGTTGCGGATAAATGATGGTTGACAAGGGGGCGGTAAACGGTTGAAGAGGGTTGAAACGAGCGCAGGAGAGATAGATAGATAGAGAGAGAGAGAGAGAGAGGGGGAGGAGAGGAGGGTTGGTAAAATGATCCATGAACCGCTGCTATAATTTCACATTCGCTGTTAACAGACGACCCAGAAGTATCCCTATGTGTCGTCGTTCATTGTGCAGTCACCTTAATCGCAGCTGCAGACGGCGTTCAAACACTTCCTTGCTGCGCGAGTTTTCCTTGCCTGTGTGTTAGTCGGCTGCATTTCGCAGCCTCCCCCTCTCCTCGAAAATAATACATTGCAGTCACACCTCGACGGCCGTGCCGTTAATGCAACATCTGGCAAAGTTTGCGGAGACAGACAGACTCGTCCGTTTGGGGCCCTTTTAAATGGGTTAAGTATTGATTCACACCTGTGCGCCTTTTTTCGTTCCCCTTTCGTTTTTTGAACAAGATTTTTTTCGATGATAGGATCTGAAATTATATAGGTTTTTTTGGAATTTTTTCTAGTTTCGAAGCACTACAATTTGCTAATGGTTACGCGGAGATTTGTTTCGTTTGTTAAATATTGCGCATTTGGATATTGGATATTTTATATCTTTTTTTCCATTTTTGAATCGTTATGTATTCAAATTTTACATGAGAGAATAAATATACAATGAATTTATTTTGTTATCTGTGAAATTAGAATTATTGCATTTTGAAGAGTCGATATTTTGGAATAATTGTAGGAAGAATTATTGAAGATTTTCTTCTCAAAGTATTAGAGATTCGAGATTTCTTCGATAAATCATATGCATAATTTAAACGCGCTCCTATTCGTGTACTAATCTAGGAATTATTTTAGTTCAATCGCACGATTAGTGGTAATCGCGTTGTTCCCTCCTCTGGCTACGAACTTACATTAGCACAATCATGATTATTTCATATACATCATATATATCATATTATCATTCACGGATCAACTATATATGCGTCAATATATAGCGTTGTTGCCCATTCATACACTATTTAATTCTACTTTATAAATCGAATCTAACCGTGGTAATAACTTTTCTCGTCTCATCTTTCTCCGTCCTATCGTTTCTCATCGATTAATCAATATCGAATGATCTATTCATTCGATTATAAGCGACCCCATTTCACGATGGAATTTCTTTCTTACGAAGCACGAGGCCGATTTTTACGATATTAATCCGTATGTTGGGAATAATTTCAGAAAAATTATCGTAGACGGTTATTTTGACTTTTAACGATTTGTGATAGAGCGATGAGTCCAAATGGAAAAATTGTTAAAGGCAATTAATTCATTACTATTTCAATTTTTGTAAATCTTAAATTAATCTGAACAATATCGTCGATGTACCACGGTATCAATTTTGATTTTTCGGTTATAAAAATAAAAGTAAATAAAAGTAATTTATCAACAAAATTTATCGAAAATGACTCGATTTCACGTTGTTTAAATGAACGATATATATATCTATGATAGAATATTATCAGAAGACTTGAATGTCTTTCGATAAGACTGCGTTGAACTGACGTTTACTTCGCACTTTTCGAACGTAACGCTTACTTTTGCTATTTGAAGAATAAAAAAAAGAAGAAGAAGAAGACAACGAACATGCAAACACGAATCTCAAATTTATGCCATCGATCCAAACGTTTGCCCGCGTTACGTAATAATAACATTCGGAGTAAGAACGTTCCCGTGTAACAGATTGTGATTTGTGCGATAATAAATGTCCAGACTTTACGGCCAACGGGAGTATAAATTCCACACTTTTGCCGCTTCCGGGTTTTCCACTATTGACTGGCCATAAAGGAAGATGAGTTCGTGGTAAATATGAAGAGTGATGGATTCATCTGGTCCACGTGTCCTTTTTCCTTTGTCCTCCCTTGTATGCATGTATCGTCAGTCATTCATAATATATTTATGCTGGATGTAAGGTATAATAGCAGTGACAGGTTGTCGATAGGATATTCCCAATAGTTTGATACATTGCCTCGACATTATTGGCTATTATATATTATTCCGACACGTAACTAAGATCGATGGCGGCTGACGACTTCCGCTATCGGTTCCCACCCAATCGTTTCGTTATACTTTTTTCTTTTTATTAATATTCGTAAAACGATACGACGAATCTATCAATATCTAGACAAAAGTCGTTGATAACCAGCTTTTTTGTCTAGGACTTATCTAACCGCTTATTTAAGCGTTGTCACAAACTCATTCTGAGATAATTTGATCTTTATATGTTAGAAATAGATAGTAAATTTGGTACATATTCAACGATACGGTGACACAAATTAAAATATTAAGGAATTTTAAGGATTTTAAGGAAAACGAGTTTAAGTTGTTGTGTAAAAATTACACATGAAAATTGAAAATACACGACTTGAAAATACATAAGTATATAAAATTCTATCAATGGTTTCTCAATGGAGTTAGTGAAAATTATAGAAATTACTGTCTATTGTATATGTGTATTATTGGCGAAGATAATAAAATATTTTCAATAATTTTTTAAATAAGTTTCAAATATTCTTTTACGAAAAAGAAACGAAAGGAATAAAAGAAAGAATTTTTAGAATTACATAAATTTGAACTATGTATTTTTAAAACAATTTACTTAAAGTCGTTTACTATATAAATTTCTTTTTTCTGATTGCAAAATTCGGCGTTTAAAATATTAAATATCGTTTCCATGCACACTACAAAACGGGTATAAATGTTAATATCGATTTATCTCGTCCCATTCAATCTCATCCCTGCTGATAAGAACGGGCTGGCAACGTGCAACGTCATCGTCGCCTATTCAGAACTGCAAAACTTCGCTAATCAACCCCCTTATTACGTTCTCGACGTAGAATCACTTCATTCGGAGTAAATTGGTTTATTTGCTTCCCTGCAATTAGGGTATCCATTTTCTCGCACTTTCGCGAAGGCAGACCTACGAGAAATCTTCGTCCTTCGACTTTTCCATAAACGCCATTGTTTTTAATCTTTAAATAAAAAATAAATCCTCGCCTTTTTGCGGAAAATTAAAAATTCGAACGAATCGTTCGACTTTAATGCCTCAATCTCTCTTGCTTAAGGTCTCGATGTATATTGAGGTGAATTAAAATCATCGCGGGCCATTTAGATAATTCTTAACGAGCCTACGTGTAACGATATCGTTCCTTTGTATTGTGAAACGTGGGGCTTGGTTGATACGGTTAAAGCATCGATATACTTTTAATATGCTGCTCGGTAATCGTAACGAACACGCAATATTTCTCGCTCAAGAAAAATTTCATGTTATTTATCTTTATCTCTTTCAACTCTTGGGGATATTCTCTGTAGAATGTAAGTGTATAGAAATGATTTGTACAAGAAACACGTATTCGAATTTCGTGTGTACGATATAAAAACGAGCGTCTATTAAACCGAGGATTGACGAAGAATGAAAATGAAACAATTTCAAAATTTAGAGAAAGAAAATTTTAAAATTTTAATTTAAAAAGTATTTAGACTTTTTTCTCGCTTACTTATATTTGATACGCACATAATAAATTCCACATTCCACTTTTTGTCACATTTATAAATTTAAACAACTAATCGTACTTTGAGAAAAGAAAAGATAACTGGTTGACCATTGTCTCTCTTTCCTCTATCAGTTTTCTACGAATTTTAACGAATATATTTCGACTGCACGCTTCGAAAGAAGAAAAAAGAAACGAGAAGGAAGAGGCCAACACGAATGAAATAGAAATTACTATCAGCCAACGGCGAATCCGCTTTTCCAATTTCCCAGAACGCAAACAGTTGCAATCACCTTTCGTCTGGAATCACCGGCTCGATTGACAATTAATATTCTCGGTTGAAATAGCGAACGACTCGATCGGCCAGATACCATCGATTACCCAAACAACGCGTTCAATTAATTCCAACCCACCCTCTCCCCTCTCCAAGATCAATTCACGCCGTATTTCATCCCACCCCCCTTGAAACGAAGTCGAGAATCGAAGGGAGTGTGACAAGCACCTCTTAAAAACCTTGCTAATCTAATCGCACCCCGTTCGAAGATTGAATTTTCGTGTCGAAGATCTCGACAAAAGCCGAGGATCTTCGATCTTCGAACTTTAACCTTTTTATCGCATCTTATACGACCTTCGACCAAATTTTCCTCGTGTACAAACTCCGAAACGACGTGGCCGCAATCCTTATCGTGACACGCCCAACCCCCAGGAGCCGTTGTTTGCACGCCTAATTGGTATTCTTACTTTCTAAGCTGTCGAGCTCGAGCTCATGCATATATTCCGTCCGAGGAGCGCGCACACCTTCGATATCCCTCTTAACCCTCGATATGCGTACGTCTGTGCGAGGCTTTTTTCCCTTATCTGTCTTATTTCTCCTCTCGCCAGTTCTCACCAGAGAGGTGAGAAGAAAAAAAAATAAAGAAAAAAAAATCGGGGGGGAGAGGGAGGAAAGTTGGTCGATTGTGTTGTTTACGCGATTGTTTTAATTCCGCGTGTATTTTACTTTCAAATATCTCGTGGACATCGCACGTGAAATATCCCATGATAAATGAATGGCGAGAAAACGCATTTTAAATATTTATATTTCTCGAATCAGTTTATGATTTATAGATTTGACTGTGTGACATTTTTATAAACGAGATTCTCAGTCCATCAAGTGTTTTCTTTTTTTTTTCTTTCTTTTTTCGTAATATAAACTCAAAATTCTGAGTTCGTATTTTTGATTATTACTTTTTATCGAATTTCTTTTTCAGTAGTAAAGATCGAGATAAACTCAAAATTTTGAGTTGGTATTTTTGATTATTGCTTTTTATCGAATTTCTTCTCGTTCAGTAGTAAAGATCGGATATAGCCAGCCTGATAGTACAATAGATTCACCTTGACGAAGTGAGTGAAACAACAACTCGTATAAATTGGATACACACTCTCTTTTGGTCGAAAAATTTCTCTTCGAATCGATCTTTCCCCAGATTACATCACGATTAAGGAATTAAAGAAAATCGATCGATATACGTATTGCAAATGGTTGATTAAATTTTTCGCCAACGAACCCTCGAGCCAAGGACCTTGCAAATTGCCATTACGTGTTTCGTTGCGCGCCAATCAAAGGCCATAGAGCGGCAGCAGGGTCCCTAGTCACGTCCCTGCTGGTAGGCTAATTCGTGAAACTGTCAACCGGCGTTTACTATGTAAGACGATCCGCACGGAATGCAAATGAGGGTACGAGTTGAGAGATAGCTGTTACTTCGGAATATTCGTGAAGGGCGGCCCATCCGCGGCCCACTCTTCGAACCGGACAAGTTTCCTTACGAGGGAAATCAACTTATGCAAACACTCGTCTCCCCCTCCCCTAGATTTCTTTCTCGTTCGAGGCGAAGTCGAGGCGAATATACATTGTTCCTCCACGAACGTTATTCCCCGGTATCTTGGCGGCCAAGCTCACGTTTATCGAGGATTAAACGGCGGTCGGTTCAAGCGCGGAATTTTTTTTAATATCTCCCTTATAACGCGCCGGTTACTCGATATCGCGCGGTATTAATGCTAAAACCGAAAGTGGCTGGCTCCCTCGACGCAGCAAGTTTGCGGATTATGCTCCCTGACACTCTTTTGTTTGCCCCCGGCTTTTCCGCCGCCGTTCTAAATTCCGAAACTGCTTATCTCGTGTTTTGTAACGCAACCGTTCAACGAGAGAACTGTTTACCTAATTTTTTAATCTCACCCGCGCGGAAACGCGGTTGTTCAAAGTTTCATCGTTGGCAAAAGGGGATGAAAGAAGGATGGAGGAAAAGGTTAGAGGTGGAAGGCCAGGATTGGTGGAGGCCCCAATTTATTCGATTTCGATTTATTCATAGTAAATTAAAAGAAAGGGGGAGGGGGATGGAATTTCGGGGGATGATAATAGAATCTGCAGATGGGAGGGATGATTCCTTCGAAAGAGGTGAATTTTCCTTTCGTTGTTATTTTATTTTTCTCGTACACCTGCATCTAGTTTTGATTTCCAACGATGCACAACGGCTTTCTGTGTATTCTCTATCCTGCCGAGAACGTGGAAAATTGAAAGAGTGAATGCTTCTCTGATGCGTGTTTCAAATATATTTTCAGAGAATTTCTCGGCCCAGACAGAGGGAAATATATTTGAATGGGAGGTAGGATAACTGGGTACGCCGTTGCGCGAATACCTATTCATTATAATATACAGGGTGTTTTATGCCACTAGTTCTAAAATGGTGTAGGATAGAGTGAAATTTCATGGAGAAAAATTAAATAAGTTTCGTGTGATGCACCACAGTTTGGTGCGTATTCTTAATTCGAAAATAGAAACGTTTCAAAGATTTCAAGATTTCTGTTTTCTTTTTTTTTTTTTTTTTTTTTCTTTTGTAAAGGAGTAGAATTAGATATAATTACGCGTCGAAAATTTAAAAAATATTTTAATTTTTAACTGTACAATCGTATAAAAAGATAGGAAGAAAAAAGAATTACGATTAAAAGATATAAAAATATTTATTTCTGCTTACCCGTTTTAAAAATCTATTTTCGTCAACTTCGAGTCTAAAAACTGTATACGCGTTGGACAAGTGGAATAAGTCGGCCTCAAGTCGGACAAACAGAAGTAAGAATTTACTTTATTCACTCTGAGTTTCAAAGATTTGTCTTTCTGAAACTGTCTTCCCTGTCTTTTCTAACTTTCTCCTCGAAAGGAGGGAAAGAATTACCTTAAATCTACTTAAAAATACATAATTTAATAACGAAAACTCTTATAGAGAATGTTTCCTCTGAGGCAAGTTATTGCTCTTAAGCGGTGAAAGATGGAATAAAATTTTACGAGATAAAATTAAATGGTTTCGAGTATTATACGAATGTGCTTCGCTTGATTTAAAAATTTTATTAATTATCTTAAGAAGAAAATATTTTAATTTTAATTTTTTTTTATATTAAAATGAAATATTATTAAACGATAAGAAGAATTACATATTTACAATTAGATTTAAATATGTGCTACAACGAATAAAACGGTGTAACACAAATATTTCTTACAATCGTTGTAGAAATAGATTTAATTATAGTTAAATTTTGGCATCTAGATGTTTTTAACGATCACGAGAACTAAAGATTCGTTCGGGATTCATTTTTACCGTCCCACTAGTATTAAAGTCAGCAGGCCTTTTTTCTCGTTCGATCACAAACTGTCCAACTTCTCTTTTTCCACCACACAAGCGGTGCTCATTTGCCTAATGACGGTCCAATTTCGCTTGATGGATCAATGACGTTCAACCTCTCTGTTCGAGGGTATATACGTGATAATCTCGTTTTAATGGCGCGTCTAGAATTAATTTTATCCCATACTATTAAGCTTAATATCCATTATTATCCCAGTTATTCCCTATATAATAAACACTTCTCTTAAAGTAAGCCTTTCGAATATGTTCTGTTATATAGAGAATATTGTTTGACGAATGGCGGGAAAATTCAAAAAAAAAAAGAAGAAGAAAAAGAGAAATAACTCGACGATTTAGACAATATAGCGTGCATAATCGAAAGCTTTTCTTTGGAAAATGAATTTCTCCTCGAAGCTGAAAATAGTTCTCCCTCCTTTTTCCCCTCGAAATATTTTCTTGCGCTTTCATTTGTCAGCTTTTTGATCTTCCTTTCCTTTCATAACTGGGAACGCTTTAGCGACACAGTCGATCGTAGATACGTGTAACTTTGCCTCAATTCTCGCTCACTCTCTCGTCCATGTGTGTGTGTATGTATGTGTGTTTTTGTCCGTATACAATGCATATGAAGAATCGAAGGAATTATAGGAAAGGAAACACGTAAAATTTCTTCCGTCGAATGATATTTGGATCTCGATATATTATTCATAAATGCGTGTTCTTTGAGTTGAGACGAGCGATCGAATATTTTCTCAATACAAAATAAGATGTTTACGAAAAAGTTTGTTTTTCAAAAAAACGAACTTTCATTTCCACATTGGATATTTATTAATTTTTTATTAAATCTTCATTACGCGAATATTTGAACGTGAATCATGAAGAATTAAATTATACTTGTCTGTCAGTTTCTATAAAATGGTCAAAATTAAATTAGATCTGGTATTTGAAAATATTAACAAGATGTCATTCTGTGGTTTCCAAGAAATTAGAACAGTTTAATTATTTATCAATTGCACGATAAGAAAGTTATAAAAAGTGCAAATAAAATGGAGAGTGCACAAGGCAGGATATATTTTTAATATTGAAACGTATATAAAAATTTTATATATACATTTGTAACTGAAAATCGATATTTATTATTAGAAAGAAAATTTTTTAAAAATAATAATTAATTAACAGAGATAATAATATATTTGTTTTAGGAAATATTAAAACTTAATTTTCTAAAGAATTACTCGATAACAAGAATTTGAATTTTGTTTTGACATTCGTTTGATGAATTTTCTTTAAAGTTTGAGAATGTTCAGAAGAAAATTCACATCGTAAAATGATCGTATATAAATTTTGATCATTTCCAAAATTTTATCTCGATAACAGAATTGAAAAAAAACATAAATTTTCCATTCTATAATTATTTCTTTTTCTTTAAATTATAAAACGTATTTATAAAATGTTAAAAATATCTTGTCACATTGTCTACAACTATTATGCGATATAAATTATTTTAAAAATATCGTATTTAATCGTAAAATGAATTTATTATAAACAATGACACGAATGGAAATTTTATTGGAAATTTATAATAAACAGTGACATGAATGGAATCCTTTATTGGAATTCCAGAACCTACGTAACTATTCCATCGATCTAATGCATAAATAAAATATTTTATCGAGATAATGTTATGTACGGTATAAAAAGGAGTTAATCAAAGAAAGTACCGAGCAGAAGCATTATTTAGCTCGACTAAGTGGTCCGATTAAAGTCATTCACCGAGTTCTAATTTTTGTCGTTGCTCGCTTTATACGAGATCCCTTTGTACTTTCAAGCATTCTTTCGATCCGAGAATTCTCCGGTATTCTCGAACCCTCTTCAACTTCCTCTTCTTATATGTTACCGTCGACGTCGATGAAGCACGTTCTCAATGAGATGCATCAAAGTACCTTTGCATGCTTCGTTTTGTGACTTAGTTTAAAAAAAAAAAAAAAAAAAAAAAAGAGAATCGAAATCAGGAATAATTAAAAAAAAACACGTGACATATAACACGTTTCTCAATTTATTTTAATTCGTTAAAAGAGCCAACGTTGCTTCGATGTTTCGTTTGTAACTTTTTCTTTTTTCCAGTCAATGTACATAATTGTATCATATTTTTAAATTTGTGAAAAGAATAATTGTGAAAAGAAATTTAAACATTTCATTCAATTTCATTCTTTTATCATCATCTCCTCTTTTATTCCTTTGAATTAAACATTTGATTTCACATTTTTTTAAAATTAATTATAAAAGAAAATTCCAAGAATATACATTTTTCATCATCTTTTCAACGGTGCATTTCCTTCAATTAAGTGCTTCAAATGACGAGTCTGATTTGTCATGGTAATTTAATATTGGGATATAAAGCGACGAGCTAAACATAGAGATAAAAATGAAAATAGTAAAAGTTTAACATATCTGTATTGAGGGGCGAAAGAAAATTAAATTGTATCCACTTAAATTAAAATCGATTCTTAACTTTTATAAAAAAAAAAAAATTGCTGTTTCGAAATATTTCTTTGACGCGATTTCGTTTAACTTTTATTATACGAGGTTAATTAAATGAGTTGCACACGTTTACAGTACAATAAATCCGAAAGAAACAAATTCTGCCATAAATAACAGATTGTTTATTTTTCCGAGTTTATTAATCAATTTCTCTATTCAAAGAAAATTCAGATTCAATTTAATTAAGCGAGAAACAAAGGAGTTAAGTCATTATTCTAATCAGATATAGATCATTAATTTTACGATTATAATCGATCAATCTTTAACATGGATGAGATGAAATTAGATTCTTTGTTGTAAAAATCAACAAAGATACAGATCCTTAAGATTAATCACGCTTGAACAACAAAATATTTCTCTGGACAACTGATCAATCGATTCCTTTCCTAAGGAGAGGGGCGTTGAGGTTAACCGAAAAACCGAGAATCAATTTTCATCAATTTGGCCCAGTTCGATTCGACGATTACGATGACGACGACGACGACGACGATTTCCTTTTGATTTTCTTTTCCGTTGAATGAACGGCCGATGTTTTTTCGCGAACGATGTTACGCCGACGCGAAACGAGTTTTACGTGTAGCACGATACAACGTCGGGGATGGAAATGGAACGAGTATGCGGCCTGCCTTTTCTCCGCCACGGTAATGGTCCGTATTTGCTCGACTCGGTTTCAATCGACTGCACGGAAAAATGTGGAGGGAACACCGTGCACTTTAATTCCTCCAAGAATAGCCTTGCTCTCATTCACGCCGGGATTAAATTTGATCGTTACTCCCTCGATTACATCCCCCATCTTTTTTTTTCTTTCTTTCTTTCTTTTTTCCTTTTTTCTTTTTTTTTTCGAATAATCGTCCGAACATTTTAATGGATGAAATTTTAAAATCTTTTCTCGCGTTCCGCTCACTCGGATCACTCGATACATCGAATTAAAAATTGCCGGGACTTTTATATGCTTTTTTGAATATATTTATTAGGATTAGTGATTCGTGTATTTATTATTGTTCGTTGAATTAAACGGAAATAATAAACGTACATCTTCTTACGTACATTCTTCTCTTTCATCGTCTTAAAGGTTTTAAATCAGATTGAAACAAAAGAGATGGGAATGGAGGGTCGAAGAATTCGGAAAAATTGGATTGGCAAGATACACGATTGAGAAAGGTCGAGCGGTAAATTGGTATAATTTGCTTACGACTTTATTCGTCGACTCGGTGCCCGCTCGGGAGTGAAACTTTCCTTCAGAATGTAAATCGTGATTAAAGTTCCGTTCAATTAAGACGCGAGGTGTAATTCAAGATCACCATAAACGCCCCTCCACGGTCATTAATGCATACCGTACGTGCCGAATGTTTATGCCCAGTTATTAAAACTGTCCGACGTAACGAGGCCATCAATGAATCCTTCCTCGGCCGAGCGATATTAAATTCCTTCACGATTAATTGGCCAACTTTCGGTAATCGGCTAAAAGGGAGTTGGTATCAAAATGAAAGGAATTTATTTCCCGTTTAATAACAATCTTCGAAGAGTGATGCGTTTACGGCCGTGTGTACGTTATTTGCACCGCGATTCTTAACATCTTGTTTCACGGTTTTCCTTCGAATAAACGTTCCTGTCTATCTAACTTCGAAATATAATTCCATGTTTCTCCAGAATAAAGATTAAGAAAAAGTTATTGTAGGTTTCGAAAAACGAGAAATTATTATTGCATCTCGTACGCATTTGAAAGGTATAGTAATTGATGAAAATGACTATTATTGTATAATATAGTAGTAAATAAATCTAAATTTGATTCTATATATTGGTTTCATTTCAAAAATATTTTATTTCCGTTTGTTAAGGCGTTTATTAAACTTTTTTTGACAAGAAAAGATCAAATCGTGGATTATAAAAAATTGTTTCGAGAATTAAAAGTAATAGTCTTGGACTTTTAATTAAGAAAAATAAATTGTATCATCTTCGATTTTATTCTAATTTATTATTTAAAAAGACGAGGTCGATTTGTATAAGTATTTAAATGTAATGTATTTTGAAAATCGCGAAGTGCTAATAATATTAAACGATGGAATATAAATTACTTTTGAAACAGTTTTACATCGACGTTCAGGGCTTCTTTTCAATTTCCGGGAAAGTTCTTATGTTCTTACCTCTCGTGACCACTTCACTTACTCGCTTCTCCAATCTTTTTATTCCATGAATTTTTTTCACTGTTGAAGTCACAGCGTCGATATTGTCTAGCCTGTGCTCTCTCGACCCCAATTGCATTTAGACAGGGATGTTCATAAGAAGAAAGTTTCTACGACCAAGGAAGATTCGTTTCTTAAAATGTATGATATTAATACGATATCCTCTTCCAGAATATATCAATGATCAAAATAAAACAGAGTCTCTTTTGAAACGAATTATAACTTTAAAATCATCGAGAATATTTTTCAAATGAGAATGGAATAAAGAAGATGAATTTATTTTACTATTGTGAATGTTTAAAGTTAATATATTCGTGGAATATCATTGATTATTGGGATAAAAAAAATTGATATACAAAAATGCGTCATTTGCTTTGTAATTTGTTTTGTATGCCAATAAGAAAATATCGATAATAATTTCGAAGAAATTATGCAACAATTTTGCATCTATCTTTCAATCCATATTATTTTACACAATGAACAAATTTCCAAAAGGAGCTCCGATTTTTCCATTGTAATATTTTCGAATTCGAAAATGGAAAAATCAATCAAATTCTATGAATTTCTCGAATGATTGTTATCGATATTCTCTATCATAAATTTGAAGAAAATAATGCAATAACGCAAAAAGAAAGGGGAGAGAAAGAAGAAGAAAAGGAATAGAGAAATACTCATATATGGAATTTTTATCTTTATATATTGGATGCTTCAATGCTCGTTTAAAAGCAGTCTCATGCATCTTCTCGAAGAGAACAATCGGCCAAGTTCGACTTTAAACGCCGATTGAGACCTCGTTTAAGTCGTACATACCTTACGTCTCCTTTTTTCGCTTATCCCCATTTGGAGCAATCGTTTCGTAATGTAGAACGAAATCGAGCTTTACGAGGTTTCAGGATAAATCTCAGGGAGCGGTGTGTTCTTTCGCCTTGATTTTTCTTCACAGGATCGTATTCCCCCTGTAACATACACGATTCGAATGGAGGATCGAATTAAACGGACCGATCTTATTCGTCTCGTTTGGAAAATTCTTCTTCTTCACGCGTGAAATAAAATAAACTTTCGTGTTTCGAATGAAATTAACATTCTATTGTTTCATTTAAATAACTACTATTATAAGACGAGGTATTAAAATACTAATTCATTCAATTGTTTTTATATATTTGTTATGTAGATACTTATTAGATTAACGTAGTTTTTAGGTAAAACAAAGCAAAATGGCGAATGAGACTATGCACATGTTAGAGCCTGTTTCAAATGATTTTAAAATGAAGGATAAAATGAATAAAATGGATTGTACAGTTCTTGATTATTTTACTAAACTTAGAAATGAAACAGAATCTGAAAGAATACACGGTGGAATTGTTCTATTAAAATATTTAATTGAACAAAATTCGGTAAGTATTAATTTAAAAATAACCTCAAAATAAGTCATTTTTATATTGCGCGATAATAAGAATGAAACAATTATTTCATTTCTTCTTGCATTTCAATTAGAACTTTGTTTACAAGTTCGAATCTGTCGATGGACGAAGAGAAATGTGACGAAGACTCGTTTCTACGAATAAATTAAATTTAATCATTAGTGAAATTTCATAAAGTTTACAAGTTGATATTCTTTGGTAATTCAATGATACAATAAGCAAAGAAAGTTTTACAATTGAATCACACGATTAATTTAATGTTATCGTGAGATTTTACCGAGTCATAAGTTTCCAGATTCAAATCGAATTATATTAGTCGAGATATTATCATTTCAGTTTCATCTTATTGATCGTGGATGGCCTGCTCGAGAAAATTGTTGGGATATGTTTCATTTCTTTTTTTTAAATTGATACGCGTTTTCTTTAGATTAACATAGTATTATTATTATCGATTTTTAAAAGAGAAGATATCATTATTCGATAAATTATTCCACAAGAGGGATTTTATATCCCGTTTAATCTAAAATAATAAAATTATTTAATCAATCGCTTGAATTTGTCGCGAATTTACAATTGCCGATTAATTTCTCAAAAAATTTATTATTAAATTAAATATTTCTCAAAAACCACGTTAACGATGTTGAAAAAAATATTGCATTTTTAAATGGTTACGGTCAAAACCATGATTTGCCTCAAGTCCAAATACGAAACGAGCCAAAGGGAGTTGTTAACAATCGATCATGTCCCCCGCAAACAAGCCTTCTACGCTTCGTAAAATTTCCATTCACCTGCAAGCGCCTTGCTTGACAAACAACCCCCTTCTCTTGAAAATCGTCCCTCTAACATCCCGCGATTTAACCCAACGTCCAACAAATATCTTTCAAAAATAAAATACATTTTCTTATAATTTATTGGTCACTTTATATATACGTTTCTAATTTAAATTAATTTTCACTTTATATACGTCGTTTTATGTACGTAGTTTTCGCAGATAACGTGTGAGTGCAGCAAGATATCTTTGACGAGAAGGAAATGGTCGATCAGATGAAAATCGATTTTTAATAACTTGGAACGAATCATATGCTCCTTAATCAACCAGTGAGTTGACGTACTCGCGACATTTTCCACGCTTTTGACGAAAATCGAGGCTTGAGAAGCTGGTTTTTTAATCAATGCCGGACATCCGCTTGAATTATTCAATCCAGTCGTTGGGTCACGGAATATTCTCAAGTTCGCGTAGACGCCTCTCTGGAGGCCAACGATCCGCCCTTTTTTCTTTCCTTTCGCTTTAAAGCCTCTCGATTTCCCCCCCTTTTTTTTTTCTTTCGATTCGAGAAAAAGTTACGATGATGGAACTTTTTCTTTTTTTTTTTTCACGAATAATTTCGACGATGGGTATAGATTCGGAATTCATTTATCCTTCTTTGAAAAATTGAAAGTTTACAATACAATTTTATTTTCTTTCTTTTTTTTTTTTTTTGATCCCTCTTTTATCTTGAATTGAAATCGCACGAAATCTCGATATCGCGAATATTATCGGTTCAGTGGCTCGGTTTACTATCGTTCTCAAATATTTATCCATGAAATACTTGAAGCGTGCGGTGTTTGTACTGAAATGAAACAGGCGGCCGATCAATGCGTTTGAGAATGGGGTGAAAATATACCGTATACGGGGTTTAACGTTATTTTGCCTTGGTCTCTCTCTCTTTTTTTTTTTTTTTAATTTTCTTTGAGACACGCGCACGCACACGCGCGCGAAATACTTTTCGAAACGACGAGTAATAGAAAGAATGTGGTTGTTTGAACCATTAGCAGGATTTGAAGAGCAAACGACGAGTATGTGCTTTTCCGGTTAGACTACCAAACGGTTGAGAAAGAAGGGAGGGAGGCGCAGGCCCTCTGGTTGCACGAAGTCAAGGAAATGTTGGGAAAATGTTTGAAGTATTCGTGGAATTTTCTACGTAGGAACGTGGCCGTAAAAGAGTTAAATAACTCGGGTGGAAATCAGAAGCGTTAGCTGGCATTTTAATTGCGTCGTGTCATTAAAAGGATTTTACGATACCCGCTCGATATGGCCAATTAGAATGAAAGAATTTTACAATAATTCGTGTAATTTCAATATTAGTGTTATTAAGACACGCGAGAAAAATATCAGATTAACATCTGATTCGTTTCTATTTTTATTTTCTCCCCAATAATCAATATTAACAGATATGATAAATCCTTTTTCGAAAAGTTTTTTAGAAATATATATATTTCAATTTCTCTTATATATTTCCTCGCTATTTAATCCCATTTATCGTAGATAGATATAACGTCAACTTATTAATAATTTATAGAAAAGAAATTTCTTCCCCTAAGTTCGATCAAAAGATTTAAACAATGTTTAAAATAATTATCGATCCATTATTCTCTCCTAAAATATTTTCCCACGAATACAAAATTCCAACTATATATATATATTTATTCCACGAGAGAGATCAGCTGGTGTTTTAATAATTACGATAATTCGTTCAACAAAAAGAGTTCGTCAAAATTGTTCGTCCAGGTAATGGAATCACGATTGTACGTGTTCCAACGTTTTGGCCACGGTGTTGGCCAAAGTATCGCCGAGTTTCGTGGAATAATAAGCGGTTTCATCCGAAGGCAATTTTCCAGACGATCGCGTACAGCGATAAGCGAGGCTTCATTATTTTTCCCGTTAGGGTAACAAGGTGTGTCGGCCACGAGCCCTCTCGTTAAAAACTATGATAAGGGGGGCCGACTATTCAACCACCTGGTTGATACGACAAGAAAATTATTCAGCGACATATCGGCTAGGAAAATACGTTTACGGAGGCTTAGAGCCTTAAGCGCGTCAGTGAATTATTGGCTAGGGAAATCGAGCGTGGCGGGGTGCAAATCGAGAATAACCATCTCTATGTAAATCCGGATATAATTCCTCCCGTGATTCATAAGATATATGTCGTTGACGTCCCGACTCCGCTATCGTACGCTGAATTTCATGACTCCGCATGAATTTCATGAAAAATAATTAGACCATACCGCCCTCACTTTTTTACGGTATGGAAATAAGGGGTGCGCGATTTTTTTCCCCCTTTTTTCTCTTTTTTCTTCTTTCTTTTTCCTTCGTTCGACGATAATAGCCGGCTCCTTTATATCCTTTTCCCACGAACAATTTTATGTTAGATTATTTATTAATAAATAACGATATTTAATTGTTAGGACGAGTTTAGGATAACGTGGTTTCTTTTTTTTTTTTTTTTTTTTAATATTTATAATGAATATTTTATAAATTTTATATTGATAACAAGTTTTCGAGTAGTTATCTATTGTGAGTAAGATATAACAAAGGTATAACAATAACAAAGGATTTTTTGCAATTAACTTGCAAAAGCTAAGAGAAAACTTGGAACGAGAAATGTTAATCAACTTATGTGTTACAAAGTAAAGGGACATAAATACTAGCTTTTGCATTTAAAATGTAGGAGGTCTTTTCATTAGCTTTAGAGAAACTACATATAAATTAATATAACATAAACAAGATTGTATCCATTAACTAGTTTGAACAGAGACATCAGGATTAGAAACATATCTTGGATAAGTGCTTAATTTATATTTAAATATCTTTGCTGAGAAATCGTAGTTAAAATAACTTATTTTCTATACCAAAATGTATACAACAAGATCAACAAAATCAAAATGCAAACGTGTATTTAGTATTAATTATTGAAATAAAATAGATAAAATAGACTTAAATCCATAATCATTGCCACTGTATAATACTATATAGAATAATAGAAGTATGATATGAACAATTATTCATAAAATGCACGTTCCTATAATTAAAAAATTTATACAATTTAACAGCTAAAAATCTCCCACACTTGTTACAAATAAACGTATTACTTTTTTTTTTTCAAAATATCTAATGATTCGTTTCACATTTAAACAAAACTCACTCTCTATTAATTCCATATAATAAAAGTTCCACTATACTTAAAATTTGATTGACACACACACACACGTGCTATCACCCAACTCTCAATCCTCTCCAATCAAAAATCGTGTCTCGATTAAAAATACCAGTGAATACGAAATATGTTTCCATTTTCCCCTTTCCATTTTCAAGTCGAAATCGTTTCGTCCCCCCCCGAGTATAAACGTGAGGGTGAGCATCCATAAAACTGAAGGATATATCAGAGACTTGGCCGCTCCTCTCGTTGTTCTTGCATCGCGTAAGTAGTAGCGGAGAGAGAGAGAGAGAGAGAGAGAGAGAGAGAGAGAGAGAGAGAGAGAGAGAGAGACAAAGAGAGAGAGAGAGAATCCCGAGACTTAAATTTCTCGCGCGGTTGAGAGAGGAAGATGAAGGGATGAAGCTTGGTTTTACACTATTGTTGCGCGGAAAGATTGCGGCAAACAACGGCCGACCGGTGTAAATTATTGAAGAGAACCGCTTACCGGGGAAGTTACTCGGAAAAACGTTGTGAAAATGGCGAACGTACTTTTATTTTCGCGGGCGTTTTCCGCGCTCGCGTTTGTTTTTCCACGAATCGTTGCTGCTTTGGTGAGTACATTTTCCGGCGGAATTGTTGTCCTTGCCGTTTTACTGATTGCAGCTCGCTTTTTACCTCTTTCAATTTTGCCCCTATAGCTGCGAGGATCCATTCGCGGGAATACCTTTGTAACTGTTCAACTGTTTCGCATTGACCCTTTGTGTTGAAATAAAAAAAAAAAAAAATAAATAAAAAAAAAAAGGAAAAAAAAAAATGGGAAAAAAATTCTACTTCAAATTGACGGTTGGTTCTGGAAGCATTTTTTTCCTTTTCTTTTTTCTTTTTTTTTTTTAGATGATACGTGCACTCGATCGCTCTCTTAATCAATTCGGATCAATTTTATTTCGAACGAATACGCGTGTTTCTTATTCCAAGCGTATCAATTTTCCAGATAAATTTCTCTTTTTAGCGAAGTATTCATTTTGCTTTGCATCGTGGAAATTTTTACGTTGGAAATGAATTACTTTTTGATCTCGGCCTCTATTAGATTCTTGAAAGTCGTCGTAATGCCAAGATTCGATGAATACTGAATCAGTTATGTAATAAATGTAATGGTATAGATGGAATGACGTTCAGTGATAGGTCAAATAACGTGGACGTCGATTGGGATTCAAATCGATAAATCAATGGAGGTTTTAGGTTTAATTTGGTAAAATTTTATATTCCTACAAATGAATTATAAAGGGTGGTGTTGGATTTGCATTTAAGTTTATTTAAAGAGAAAGAATTTGACATCTTTCATGTCAAGAATGCTGAAACTATAATCGACTCATGAATGTGTATTCGAAAATTACAGAGAAATTCACTTGATCTTGATTTTAATGAAAGTATGATTTGCATTTATGGAAAATAAAAATTACACGTACGTACTTATAATTATATGCTGGCTTTCATTATTCTACTATCTGAATTTCACTGATATTTAAGATGAGAAACTTTTCAAAAGTTCAAAAACTTGTTTAATAATTTTCCTCCCTATATCGATTATCTATGATCATATCATATAACGATAAACGAAATAAAATAATAAATAATTTAGGTAAAAAATTAATTAAAATAATAATTAAAGAATATTGCCGATATACGAACGAAAAATTATTATATCGGATATATATATATTATAAATTTCTCATTAATTCGAGAATTCAAACGAGAAAATAATTTTCTAATAAGTCTTTCGTATCTTCGTTATTTCCCGTATTATTGCCCTAATATTTATAAACACGTACACATATATAAATAACCTCGCCTCTTAATTCGTATCACAACTTTAAAAATTCGAACGAAAAAGAAAAACCTACAATTTAAACGAACTTAAAATTACCAAATTAAAATTACAAAAAAACTTGCGATTACGAAAACTAAAAAAAAAAAAAATTCCAAATACGAATACAATAAACTTCATGGTAACATAAGACATGATAAATAAAGACATGATAAATAAAGAACATGATAAACAAATAATAAGAAAAATAAAAATACAAAAATTTCCAAACAATTATCGATTCTGCCCCGTTAAAAAACCCCCACCCCCGTCGTCCGCAAAGGTGTCCACGCAGTGTAAATAGAATCAGAAACATCCCTTTGACCGGTACCAGTCCAATAATCGGCCGATCATACACCGTACCAACTTTTCCACCCATTTTTCCCTCGACTCGAATCGAGAATCGTGGTGGGGGGCAGGGCGCCGTGGTGGGGATTCGACGACAAGCAGCGAGCGGCGTCGCCGACCCGGCAGTCGTTCGGGGTGGTTTCGGCGCATCAGTGTACCACGAGCGTTCCACGGGCACGTACACGCGTGCTCCACGTTTCCATCTCGTACCATCTCGTTACACGTGACCACTCCTTACCATCCATCGCGTATAACCATCGTGCTCGCGAGAAAACTTGGAAAATTCCCTTTCTCGAGGTTTCCGTCGCAAGTGAGCGTTCCATGCCGACCGGAGAGAGCTGGATCAGAGGCTGGTTTCTCGGAGATTCCTGGGCTGTACCGTGTTCACGAGCTACGTTACGGCTACGTGGGGGTGGTAAACGCGTTGATCGTCGGTGAGTATTTTTTTTTTTTTTTTCTCTCTCTTTCGATGTGCCGTGAACACGTGATATCACCGTGTGCGAATGAATCGTGTGGTTTTGAGGAAAGATTGGCCTTCGAGATTGTTGATAGACGATGTTATTACGCGATGTTATTGTATATAAGGAAGATTGTTTTGAGTTTTGATATTTCATCTATCGCGGTATTTAGAAGAAATGGGTTTCGAAGTAGGTTGTTTACTTTTCGTTTTATTTTTACGAAAATTATTATATAACATTCTATATCGAAATATATAGATTTTGAGAAATAATTCGTATATAAAATTATCCGTGATGTTATATTTTCGTTCTATTATAAAATATCTGTTTCGTTGGAAATTTACACTCACGAATGATTACACTCCACGCGAGTTATTTCTATTTAATTTAATTTTATTATTTCACGATATCATTGAATAATATCATTCAAAGACGCGTTGTGAAATTCATCAAATTGTAACACAATCTTTTCAATTCGTCAAATCGAGCGGAGCTCCTCCATCATAATCAAGCTTATTGATCACCGAACCGCAAAATAATTCACGGGGGATCTTCAAGCGGGGTTCACACGCGAGCTCGCGATCCAAAGCCGGCTTAACGTCTCATTCCAAGAAAGCCTACGTTGTCGCTAATTTTCCGCTCTCTCGTCGATCATCCTCAAATTCCATCAACCCCTAGCCAACGGGGGCGGTGTTATCGTAACGAAGGAAAAAAACAAAAATCGCGAAAGCAAACTCGTTCGGGAGCCTTTTTTATTTATTTATTTCTCGAGAGAAATCCGTCGCCATTTAAGCAAAATTACAAATTACAAATCGAAGAGTAAAACGTTAAAACAACACGTGGCGTGTTTGTCGGATTAAGAGTACAGATTTTTAAAGATTGATTTTGGTATTATTATTATTATTTTTTTTTTCATATAAGAAAGAAAAAGAAATGAAAAAGTTTTTATCGTTTCTTTCGGAAAATTAATTTTTAGTTACGTCAGATTCGATGGATACATTACAGATTGCATTCAGAATGCAATTAAAGAGAAAAAGTGAATAACGTGACTTTGGGAATGGCTTTCCCGCCAACAGGTGGAAGGCCATTAAAACAGGTGGAGGAATGACGATGTAACGGTGCGCCGATCAACGCGATCTAGTTTCTAAATTATCGAATTAAATGCATCGTGACGTGGATATGTAGGAAAAAGTGTTGCTTTCTTTCTAAATTGTTCTCTCAATCTTTGAATGATGTATCGAAGTTTTTTTTTGTTCTTCGATTCCCAAAAAGAACGGAAGATTGTCAATGGCGAGATTGATTTTTAAGGATTAGTTAAATTAGTAAAAATAAAATGTGAAAATTACAGTAAGTAACATTTTAATCTTTATTTTGCAACGTATTAAAAATTCCAAATTAGCATAAATTAGCAATATTAAATACGTTAATTAAAAAAAAAAATGTTATCTCGATGTATATTTACAACGAAATCTTCCTCGATTTTGTAAATTCAGTCACTTCATGCTAATGTATTTCATATTGACGATACAATTATGCTTATAATTTATATGATACATTTGCATTGCAACGTTTCGACAGAGCAAATTAATTGACGAACGAACGAGGGTTGTTCATCGACTCGTGATCTCGAGTTTTTTGAAACAGAGATTTAATTAAAAAAAAAAAAGAAAAAGATTTAACCATTAAGGGATTAAAAATCATACGAAACTCGAATAGTCGAATACGCAATTCAAACGTTTGAAAAGATAGTAGTGGATGAAAGATTAACGTTATCAACGTTCGAGCGATCCCATTCAACCCGAATAATATCTAGACGAGAGGCCGATGTTGAACCAGGATAAAAAAGTTTTATCGTACCTAAGAATATCCTGTTTTTTATTTAGAATTCAAGTTGGAAGTACGTGGTTTACTTTACGCCGCGGTATGAATTTTTATTTCCAAGCGAAACGTGTACTCCGCTTTTGCGAAGGGAAATTCCTTTATCTGTCTCCCTCCCCTCCCCTCCCCTCCCCTCCACTCCCCTCCCCTGTCCACCCCCCAAAACGAGGACGCTGCAATTTAATTTAATTTCACCGGGTATAGGAGAGCACGCACGCTTTAAAACAAAATTCCGCGCTCTTTCACCGGTGTGTACATTTATATCAAACACTGTCTTGTAACGTAACAAAAAAAGTGGCTGTCTGGCCTTGTCAGCGAGAAATGTAGCTTTAAAATGACCGTTAACGTTTTGCCACGGTATTTTATGATTTTTAGCTTCGTTTAACATTGCCGCACTCTTGAATGGCCGAGTGCAAGTTATTTTTCATTTCATAATCAGTTTCCATTATCTGGATAAAATAAAGGATAGAATAGGGGTTTTTTTTTTTTTTTTTTTTTTTTTTTTTTTCGTACTGCGTATTTTTGCGTCGCGTAATTGACTGGTATTATTCAAAATGGTATTTTAAAATCGTGAAAAATGATAATAATTCGTAACGAAAGGTGATGAAACTGTAAAAGGGACGATTACTATTACAGTTAACTCGGTTGAGGTGTTAAATCACGGTGGAAAGTTTTAACAGCGAATAATATTTATTTCTGAATATTTTCAAACTTGGATTATTATTTATATTTTTATCGCGATAATACGCAAATAGTTAAAACTATTTTCAGAAATTAAAACTTCAAAAGCTTCATGAAAAAATTCTCGAAAACAAAAACAAAAATATAAAGCTTAAAATCTGGAAGAATTTGGGGGAAATTTTCATCAGGAAAAAACACCGTTATTTATCGGGAAAAAATTTTTATATGTTCATATTATTGTTCTAACACGTAATTTAATAGAATCGGCCTCGACAATGACAAACAACCATGCATATACCACTTTAATTTCAACAGCGAAATTTATTCCTGGAAACAATCGGGAATTTAACGTTTAAGACAGTTCAATTATCAGGATTATCGGATACCGCATTTTTCCACGTGAAATTAAGTCAGGGAACATAGATAATTAATTTCACCTGATCCCATGGAATAATAGATCAATTATCAACTCTGGAACGACTCCAATGATCGCGGCCTATACGACGACACGAACTCGTTTCGAAAACCATTCTCGGTTTTTATCGTTTCAATCCCTCTCGTTCGTCCCGAAATTTTTCAAATCGTCACCGCGATTCGATCGGCCACCAGTTTTGTATCCATCACCGTTTGCACGCCGATAACTTATCCCTGCCCCTACCCCTTTGCAATTTGCGCAAAGACACGCGGCGTTTTTCTAAATTGCCAGTCGGCTGGCGACGTTCCCACGAGTGTCGCCTCGTAAGAACGCGAAACAAGCAGGCTAGAAATGATAACTAACCCGTAAGAGCGTGTGTATATGTGTGTATATATATATGTGTGTGTGTATATGTTGGAAAAACACAAAGGCAAAAGGAATAGAATATCGAGCTCTGAATATGAAATCGAGGACAAAAAGGCTTTGAAAGGCGCGTTTCGTGCTGTTTAACGAGTAGTCGGCAAACATACGTGACGAGAACAGTGTTTAATAAAGTCGAACATTAATATTTAGGTCGTTTGGCAATCGTAATTCGAGTTGGCCAGTGGAAAACGGTGTCGAGGAAAAAAAAAAAAAATAAATACGTTTCTTTTTTCATTTCCCTCCCCTTCTTTAATTTTTTCTCTTCTTCTTCTTTTTTTCTACATAGCGAGGAGCGAGGCGGAATAGGCGAAGTCGATCAAACGAGTTTCTTTCTGGGTCAATGTGATTTCGAAATTTATGTCGTCCCGGGAATCAAGCGAAAACGTTCGATTTCGGTCGAACTGTTAACCGTGACGAAATTGGAAAAATTAAAGCAATGCTCGTGTGGATATATACCAATGATATTGTTCCACTAAATTTTCCTACTCGATAATTCGGTTTTCCGTTTCTAAGTAATATCTACTTTACTCTACTTTACTCGACGAATAGAAATTTTTCAACGTAACTGATTTCCTGATCAGGCCGAACGCTTAGATTTTATTTAAACGTGTCGCTGGATATTCTTAATGAGGGATATATGCATTATATTGCAAATCCTTTTTTATCTTTTTCCTTTTTTTATTTTTATTTTACTCACGAGTGAAGCTGCGCTAAAACCTGGAACGATAAAAGTGCGGGTCCAGCCAAGAATATCATCCCCCTTCCCTCCCCCAGCGTACGCGTCTGGGAAACGTTAATTTCACAGAGGATGAAAAATTGTAAGTGTAATCAAGTGAAATGCGGCTTCTTAATTTCAACATTGCCGCTACAATAAATCGTTGCCCCACCAAATTAACCTAATTTTGTATCACCGCGATTACAATGATATATACATCTGCCCGTTTAGATTAAACGTTCTTAATTTTGAAGTAGCGGTTGATGCAACCTTAATTTTCTTGCAATTTTTATTTTTCTTATTTTTGCAAATCGCGTTTCTTCCTTTCCCGGGAATTATCCGGGTAAAATGGTCGAATCTCGTGCATCTTTAATGCAATCGAAATGTTAAACGATTATAATAATTGGAGCGAAGACATCTTTTTATATATTGAGCAGAAGCTCGGTGTGAATTGGATAAGCAAAAGAAATAGAAAAAAAAAGAAAAATAGAAAAGATACTCCACTAATAGGTGTTCAATTATTTTTTTTTAATTTTATTATGTTAATTATTTTAGGGATTATTTCATTAAAGAATAGTTTCATTTTTTAGACTATCTTTTACAATAAAAAAAAATATAGTTTCGAACTGAATCATCTACTCTCATTCAATAACTGTCTATCAGCTATTAACAGTCCCATTAACATCTATAAATTTCCATTTTCCTCCATTTTTATAATATTTATAATATATAATCTTAATTTTTAATTATGCAATATCTTTTCCATTATTCCTCCTTTAGTTACATTTCCAAAATAAACATCGGTTATTAAACCATTGAAACAGGAAGAAAGAAAAAAAAGGAAAAAAAATCGAAAGATAATATCAGGGAAGAAAGCAAGAATGAAGAAACAAGGGTGAAAGGGTAGAAACGAGAGGCAATTGGTCTCTCGACTACGTTCGTGTAACTAACTCGGCCTACCGATCACGTACAATCAGGACGAGATTCATTGAAAATCTGAAGCCGTGGCCCGAGCATGATACAAAATTCTGGTCTTCCTCCGAGGTAATTGAATCCCAGTGTGCGGCCAGCCTGTTCTCTCCGCCTTTTCCTCCGCCTTTCCCATCTCTCTTCCCCTTCCCCCATCCCACGTTCCATTCAGTCGAACGAACCGGAACACACACTCGGCCTTGCAGTTTATTTTCCATCCATCTTGCTTTACGATAAGACAGAAGCAATATCTTGCTACAGGTGGCCGAATATACGTACCTCTCATTCACGGCCACTCCTGGTTCAACCCTTGATTCCCGTGCCTCCTCCTCCTCCTCCTCCTCCTCCTCCTCCCCCCGATTCCGTTATAGCCCGCGGAAATTTCTCTCGTTACGCACGCGTTACACGTACATTCGTGTTTCGCGTACCATCTCGCGAATCAGAAATAGTGGAAACATGGGAGATACGAGTTTTCCTTTATCCTCGACTTGTCAGTTCTTCGCACTATTTCCCTTCTTGTCCCATAACTTTTTAATTAAGCTACTTTTTTTTTTTCTTCCTTTTCGTCTTCTTTTGGAGGACAAAAGAGTGTATAGATTGGACACTCTTCACAAGGTGGTACCGAAAATAGTTTTAGTTTTCAAAAGCTTTCCGTCGAAAGAGATTTTTCGAAGAAGGGGATGTTCGTTAGAGCGAAAATTTTCTAGCAGATTTTGGTTTTCGATTCGAACCTTCCTTAAAAGGTCTAATCCCCCTGGCTTTGCTGAAGCCTTTCTAGAGAAGTTCCTATTGAACTCTTTTCACGGGAACTCTATTTGTGTTGAAGCTTTTCTAGAGAATTAGATGGAGGATAGTTGAATCTTCTAGAGATGAACTTCAATTAGGAATTTTTTATTTCCCCTTTGAAGGGGGATTATAATTCAGTGTAAAGGTTTCTTAGAATATGTTAGCTTATTCGAGGGTGTTCTAAGGAAGAAAATAAGAAACACTTTTAGAGCGTTCTCGTTTCGTTAAAATTCTCTTAGATATTTTCTCTATTTTGGCCGAAACCCTAGAATTTCAGTTTCATTAATAAGATCTTTAGATTTTTAAATCTAAAGAACTCTAATAAACTCTCATAAATAAATCCATTTTTGATCGATCATTTTTAATTATAACATATTCTCATATCCACGTATTATAGTTATTGCTACACTAGATTTAAACTATTTAAAGGGTTAAAATTACAATTTCTTCTCGATTTTACAATTTAATCGATTCAGTTTAATCTTTCGTCCTTTATAGGATTCGTTTCTAAAAATTTTTCCATTTTTCGAATATTTTTATAGCGGAAATTTCGCTGTTATAAAAAAATACAGAGGGTTGAGGAGGATTGGGAAAAATAAATAAATAAGATAAAACTGTTTAATGGAAAATACGAGTGGTGGTTCGTTTAAACTAAAACCTATAGCTTCGGTAATCTGCATATCGGAGATATTAATTAGTCCGGGTACGCGCAACGCGATTGCAATAAATAAAACACGCGAGCGTAAGCGCGATAAACTCGACATCGAGACTCGTTTCACTATGTTATTGCCGTTGCTTCATAGTTTTCGATCAAAATATCGTCTCCCCATCCCAGATATTTTACCTTCCTCCCATTTTCTGAAAATAAATTTTCCCCTCGTCGCGAAAAGATTCGACGATTTCATTAAATAACAACCGGCGTTAATCATTTTCCAATGGTACGTATTGTGGGATCGGTATCTTCCTACCAGTTTTTACTCGAATTTATTCTATACGAGTATAGAGTCTCGTATTTACGAGAAAATTCGTGTGCCAAAATTCGTCCGTTTTATAATCTAGAAAAATTTTCCAATGCGATTGTGTAGTGGTAGGTAAATGATTTACGATTTAGAATGTAGGAATATTATATGCGAGATAAATAAAATTTAATTCTCACTTGGTGTTTCCATCAAATTAAATATTTCCCACGCGCCGCGGGTAGTTATAATTCCATTGAAATCGATAGAGGAATAAATAATCATTTACCCGTGTTCCTTCCATTGTGGTTCCTGTTACTGAAAATATTCGCGTGATTAACCGTTATATTTCGTATCGTTGTTTCCGTGTTTAAACAACACGGACTTGTATTGATACGAAATCACGCTTCTCATTTATCGTTGAATTCAATCTAATCACCTTTTAATAAAATATTCGTATTCTTCCATAAGATTTTCTTAAATTATATTGTAAACAACTCGAAAGTCTTCCTTCGAATTCCGGTTGATCGTTCATTCTTTTGAAAATCAAATAATTGATAAATAACTCTATATTCATTCATTAAAAAAAAGTATTCAATGTGGGATCAAAACTCATGAAGATGGTTCATAATTGCGTGAATTTTTAAAATGGCTGCGTAAGAAAGAAAAAAAGCCGGATATCTGGAAAACTTTTTTCTCGTCTTCCATATTTTCCTTTTTTAGAAGAGGATTCAATAAAACTAAAACTAAACTTTTCAACGCAATTCATTCACCTTTTTTTTTTATTTTCTACGAATCCTCTAGAATTATTAACGCTTTTGGAACAAATTATCACTCATCATCGAGGTGAAGGCCTCCCGATTAATCCTCGCCATTCTTATCAATATATCGCGAGCTATAATCGTCTTGCAAGAAATCACGTAGCCAACAGTTAATCCGATGCAACTGTACAAGATGAAATTAAGCCGTGTTTGGCCTTTCTTGGCCTCGGTCTATTGGGAAATTCAACGAAACGCCAGTTCGTTAAGGAACGGAAAAGCGAGCAAGAAAATGATAAGCAAGAAAGCTTCTCTCAACTCCAACCAATTAAAAAGTATTACCGGTAGCTAACCAATCTATTCAAAAAATTGATCAAAGATTTCTCCATTCTCATCCGTAAACTTTATTACATTTTTCGACGATATAATAATTTCAAAGCGACTCACACTTGAATCGTAAATTTGCGTTATCGTTGAAAAATTTCGAGACGAAATCTTTTTTCCCGCCATTTCGAAGTGCTTCAAAGTCTCACGATTGATAACTTGTCCATCGCTTCGCTTCGCTATTTCGCGTATAAACGGTGTTTGCTCGATCGTGTGTTTTTAGTTAATCGAATTTCCTCGGACGTAAACTTGCGGATCAGGACCTCGATTAGCTGCGTCGTTACGCGTGGTTGATGGAGGAGATCGTATGTTGGGATCGTAAAATCGGGCAGCAATTAAAGTTTACATATTTCGTGGAGCGAAACGAGTAATTCGGGACATTTATGAGGAGATAAGGAGCTTAAGTCTTGTTCAGGGCTGTCAATTCAAAATTGCTGGAGAATTGATCTTATTTTATGTTTAAGAAATTTTGTTAGGTTGGAGATTATAATTCATTAATTGAAAAATGTCGAAAAAAATCGAACAATTTGAGGATAATTTTATGAAATTTAGATGTTTTCCTAATTTTACTTTGGAAAGCAGTAATATTACATTTTATCACTTTATAATTAATAATTCGAAAGTGCAATTGAATAAACAAAAATATCAAACGATCAATTTAATTATGAAATTTGCAAATTGAAAATTAAGATTCTTACTATTTTAAAATCTATTCTAATGTGTTTCAAGTGATTGCTCGCATGCGCCTAGGATTTATACGGTCTTGAGGGTGGCTAGATTAATTGGTGCTCTTACATAACGCTCCAATTTACGGTCTTGCTATTAGTGATGGCACCAAGTTCAATATATATATATATATACTCGTAAACTCAAGACAAATCCAATAGCCCAGTTTCATTTCATAGAGTCAAGTACTATTTATAAGATACAATGGCTTCTTCACTGTACTCGAAATGTAGAAAGTGTTTATGAATTTTGAGAATTGACTTACAAGTGCTTTGATATCGAATCGAATTTTTTTAGTCAAAGGTGATAAACTTAGGATAATTGTACAAAAGATTTAGAAGCCAAACGGTGTAAAAAATCTCTTTACTCTTTAAACTTTCTGACATTAGTTGAAAGTTGAATTGTTGTTCAATATTTCAATCAAAATATCTCTTTTCTCACATTTCATAATCGGACGTAAAAATCGTAAATCGGGAAATAGCTTGGGATCGGTTCAATTTCAATTATCGATTAATACAAAATTATTGTGAAATTGTTATTATTGGAAGGAAAAGAGGAGAGTATGTTTAAGAAAAACCATTTCCATTGTATAACGAGGAGCAAAATCACGCGCACACTGTCCCCTGCGGTTTCTTTGAAAAGAATGGCGGCTGGTAAGTCGAGAGAATCTCGTTGCTTTTATTTCTCGACTGTCTCGACCGGTATCGCTTTGTAAGAGAGCCTCATTAAATTTATTATCGCGCAACATCATTCTCAAATACGTATATCCTAATTTTCCACGGAGGATAATATCAAGGCCAGGATAACCAAGTCTCATTACACGCACAATTTATAAAATGCTCTATCGGTTATAATGAGAAAACGTATTTGTGCCACGTGAAGGAACATGCTCTAATTATAGAAACAATATGTGTGTGTGTGTGTGTATGTTTGAAAGGGATTGGAAGAGTGGCGATCCTTAAAAAATATATTATTAATTTTATCTCGCTCTTTTCATCGAAACAAATTAGTTCTCATAACGAAACGACCATCTTTGTCCTTTATTATACTATACATACGCATAATGAAAACAGCAGATTTGCACGACTTTTGTGTACGATGTTAATTATATCAATCTGCATGGAATATCATGGAACGATTTAAATATTTCGATTTTTTTTTAATCGCAGCAATTCACGGAGTTGTTTAAGTAAAACGTTTGAACAATGGGTATTGAAACGAATATTCTACTTTTATTTAGCTGGATATATTTAAATAATTGTGTGTTTATTTGAATAAGTAAACGATATTTCTTTGAATCTTTATTTGTTTATTTATTTCTTTCGTATTTTCGTAATTAATTATCCCTTATATATAATTTATATATAATTTTTCAATTGTCAATATTGTTGATTGTAGTAGTATCTCGTAATATACGAAAGATCGCGGTGTAATTATTTTTTATTTTGTACGAATATGATATTGATCGTAATATTAATCTATTTAAAAATAATAGATATCGATCTCTTAGTGTTTTAAATTATTATAATTAAAGTCGTAAAAATAAGTAATATGTATAATTATATTTCAATCTCAATAATCATGAAACAAAATTTATAAAATATGTTATTTTAAAGGAACAAATTATGTTTCTATTTAATATACAATTATTCCTCTCTAAAATAAATAATTAATCATTTCAAATTATTATCAGGTATGTTTATTTAAAATAAAATGAAATAAAATCTGTTCTCGATGAAGGAACGAAGAGTGAAACGGAGAATATTCGTAACGACCGATTTAAATTTACACGATTAAGAGTGTAAGAAAAATTCAGTTAGTTGAAATGCAATTACGTGATGTAATGAAACTTTTACGGAATGCGTTATTCGATTACAAGAAACGTTACGGATTCGCGATGAATTTAAAATAACTCCCTTTCGATCTATATTTAATTTTTATCGGTATAACTTGTTGGAAGCATATCATAGTACGTATCATAGAAAATAAATGATTGCATCTCGATTGAACAAATTTTCTTTTCAAAATTAAATTCACAATATAAATATGAACGTTAAGAATATTTGCGACTTGATTTTCTTTAACTTATTTCGAATTTAATTTCCACAATTCAAAATTATCTTCACATAGTAAAAAACGTGACTTTTAAAAGAATCAAGATCAACATTAATTAAAATTAATTAAAATTATTTAAAATTCATTTTTATATCAAAAAAAAATGTTGCATCTTGATTGAAAATTTTCTTTTTAAAATTAAATTCACAATATAAATATGAATGTTAAGAATACTTGCGATGATTTTCTTCAATCTATTTCGAATTTAATTTCTTCAAAATTATCTTCACATAGTAAAAAACGTGACTTTTGAAAGAATCAAGATCAACATTAATTAAAATTAATTAAATTTATTTAAAATTCATTTTTATATCAAAAAAAAAAATGTTTCATCTTGATTGAAAATTTTCTTTTCAAAATTAAATTCACAATATAAATATGAATATTAAGAATACTTGCAACTTGATTTTCTTTAACTTATTTCGAATTTTCACAATTCAAAATTATCTTCACATAGTAAAAAATGTGATTTTTAAAAAAATCAAGATCAACATTAATTAAAATTAATTAAAATTATTTAAAATTCATATTTATATCAAAAAAAAAAGTATTGCATCTCGATTGAACAAATTTTCTTTTCAAAATTAAATTTACAATATAAATATGAACGTTAAGAATACTTGCGATGATTTTCTTTAATCTATTTCGAATTTAATTTCTTCAAAATTATCTTCACATAGTAAAAAACGTGACTTTTGAAAGAATCAAGATCAACATTAATTAAAATTAATTAAAATTATTTAAAAATTCATTTTTATATCAAAAAAAAATGTTGCATCTTGATTGAAAATTTTCTTTTCAAAATTAAATTCACAATATAAATATGAACGTTAAGAATATTTATGATTTGATTTTCTTTAATTCGAATTTAATTTCCACAATTCAAAATCTTCGCATAGTAAAAAACGTGACTTTTGAAAGAATCAAGATCGACATTACTTAAAATTCATTTAATTAAAATTCATATTTATATCAGAAAAAAAAACAAAATTACTTTAAGAAAGTCGAAGAGTCATCATTCCATTCAATTATTTACGTTTAAGCGATTGAATTATTGCAACCATGTCTTCAGAATCGGTCAAATATCTTCAAACTCGAGGATGACGCGTTTGCACGCGTTTCCACCGGATGTGTAGCAATAAAATCAACGCTATTTGTTGGGCGTGCAAGTTTTACGGGCGAACGGGCCGCATTGAACGATGGCGGGGAAATGGTGTCTGTATAAAAGAAGGCGGAAGACCGTGAACCGGCAAGTGGCGTCCGGTAAAGTGGACCGCGTGAAAAGGCGCCTTATTGTCGCGTTTGCTCGCTTTTGGCTTTCTGCTCTTCAATGAGCAGCTTCCTATCACGATCGACGCCACGACAAAGACCGGCCTTTCATCGTCGAGACGCTGGACGTTACGTGAAAAGAGAATCGATGCTTTTACCACTTCGCGGATTGAAATATATTCCATGGCGGATGGGAAACATTTTGTGGATTCGAGTTGAATGATATCGACGTGTGTAAATAAAAAGAATCGATCGCTTTGCCAATTTTTACATTTCCATATAAATTTAGGATATACTTTGTCTCATATCAGAATGAAGAATCCACGTTGTGATTAAAATCGAGCAAGGATCTCTTTTGCTTTTTGATTGAATTGACAAAGTGAATTGACGTTTAATTATCTTGTAAGCTGTTATCGTGAACAGTGTTTTCGATTCTATTCGGTTTCGCGAACTTTTTTCTTTTTTACGGACTGTGAATGAATCTTTGGTAAATTTCTTAGATTATCATTATTGAATTTCCCTATTGTTCAGATTTCTTAATGACTCTTCCTCTTCCTTCTATCATGTCCATATTTTCTTTTCGAATCATTAAGATAAGGAATAAGAATCATTACTCTACGAAGATATTCGATCAATTGAAAAAAAAATCTCAAAATTCGATTCGAAATCATTTATTGATCGCCTTCACGTGATATTTAAAGAAACTCACAAATTATTGAAATACGAGAGAATACCAAAAAAAAATTTATACCTTATGCAAATATCGAGACAGCATAAACAATATGTTTACAAAAAGTATGAAGAAACAGTTTTCCAAACTCTCAAAACAAGAATCATTAAAAAATTCGCACCGCTGACAAATGAAAAAAGATATTAATAAAAATAATTGCCAAACTCCCTTTGTCACGAATTAAAAAAAAAAAGAAAATGGTAATTACAAAGGATCGTTACATTTGCACAAAACATTTGGAAATGCGTTTCGTTAGTTACTTTTCCGGAGAGTGAAATTCAGTAACTGGGCAGTTAGCGAGAATTAAAAACAGGAAAGCAAACAGCATGGGTATCGGAAACAGGTAATTAACATGTTAATTGTGTTTCGTCGGTTAAATCGGTGTACAAAGGGTCCGCGTGACTAAGGAAGACGGGGATGAAACCGGGGGTTTCCGTGCGGCAGGTGATAAATAGCGAAAACACGATAAGGGGCTACGAAAACAAGGTGGAAGCTTTGCAATTAAAATTCAGTAACTCGGTTACTCGGAGTGCACGTCTCGATTGTAGTTGTACCATTTAATACGATAAAGCCCGGCATCGTTTTACATCGTAGGTACAAATCACCCTCTAGTCGGAGGGTTTTCAATTGCTCGTAGGAGAGGATGATGAAGGATTGCGGTTTAAGAGAAAGATTTTGGGATAGCGTGTTTCAATTCACGGATATAAGATCCGTTTATTATATAAACGTGTATATATTTATATATTTTATAGAATAAATAAATGTAACTATATACAGTTATATTTTTCTTCGTGATGTACAAAAATTTAAATTATTCTTCATTATTTGATTCATATCTGAACTGATTTAATATTTCCACGTTTTTTGTGTTTACGCCATAACGTTTTAAAAATTATGGTATTTTTTAACGAATTTCGTATATGACGGATAAATTTTTGACAAGGGTAGTAAAATAGTTGGTTACATTATCAGCAACAACACGGATTCACTGTTGTTTTTATCGTAGATCGCGTTGTATTTATATAAATTTTTGTTTTTCAAAAAACATTTCATTAAACGTTCCGTAAAGACTTTTCCAAAGTCGCGAAAGCGAACGACGATAGAAACGACTGTCTAGGTTGTTTATATTAATTAAGAGTAACGATAACGAGACTGATGAAACATTATAACTTAAAGACAGTCGTTGTGAAGTAAGGTAATAATATTTCGCAAATAAATTAATTAATACAGCCAAGGTAGCTGTTATCCTGCAGGACAAAGATAAATCGTTCGTTTAATTGGATTTCCGTAACAATGCAGAAATGCAAGGAAGTGTAAGCTATGAAATATTTAACGCGAGCTATACGACTAATTAATAAAATGAGATTACGACATAATAAACTCTATAAAAATAATTGTATGAATTTAATGCACCGATAGTTTTAATTCTCTCCTCGAATATATAATATAAATGTGTCGTCGTGCCGTTAATTATTCTTTTGTCGGAAAAATTTTCATTTTTAAAAAAATGGGTTCGAACGAAACATCGACAAATGGGGAAATTAAAATATAGAATAGGAATTGTACGATTACTTGATAAAATTATTACGATATAACGATATTTCGAAATCGTTTGCTTCTCAAAAACTTTTCAAAAAAAAAAAATATATATATACAAGAATAATTTTTGAAATCCTTGGAAAAATTAAAAAATTATTCGTATATTATTTTTTTCCACCAAATGATGGAACGATATAATATTTTAAAAAAATTCGCATATAAATATTCAAAGACGATTGTCTCATCATCACACGTTTCACGTTCATCTTGGAATCAAATTATACGTCATCGTCGATCTCCTCTTTTTCCGAAATCGTAGCGAAGCCACGAACAAAAAGCTACGATTCGGGAGGAGAAAAAGAGGAGAAGAGAAGCAGGAAGGAAGAATGAGTCGCCCCGCAAAACATTTTCAGATGCGAAGTCTCGCTCGTTAGCGGCGCGAATTTTATTTGCATCCAATTAAAATGCAACTTTGCTAAATACTTCCAATACTTGTGCGATCGTGACCTCGCTCGATAAACTTGCAAATGTTTTGCGGTCGTGAAATTAAACTTCGCGGAGACGCGCGTGTACACCGATTGCGGGGAGGGAAGAGAAAAATAAATGAATAGAGAGAAAGAGAGAGAGAGAGAAATAATATTTTATTTATTTTTATTTCACGGGTTACAACGCGAATACACACGGAACGAGGGGTAATTTACCGTAAAAAATAGATTACAAAAAATAAGGGAAGAATGTAATATTTACATTGCGGATATTTTCCACGTTCATTCTCTAGATTTTTCAACATTTAATATTATAAAATTATATAACCATGTGACCAAGTATTGCGTGGAACGACAATTCTTCAATTCGAATCGATGGTATTAAGAATTGTCTGAAATTTATGTTAATAGAAACGAAGATAGAAATAGACTTCGTTCCAATGCGAATTTAAAAGTTGCATTTAATCTAACAAACTTCGATAACTTGGATAACATTCTCTATCCGATCTCTGCAATCCACCAAAGAAGCCCTCGAATATTGACAGATACACAAATTTTTCGATCTTATAAAAAATTCGCTCGATCGAAAATAATATTATCTAAATGTAACCTCCACATTCAAAACCACATATCACGATACCAATCGTCCTCGATAACCGTGTGTTCCAATTGAAAAAATATAAAAAGTGGTTTCGATCGTTTTCCAGGCACGCATCGGTGGAAAGAGCCGCGAATGTCGGCATGGAGGATGTTGATCACCGGCGGCTCCTTTGAGCGGCGGGGGCCGCTTTAATAACCAGTCAACCACGCCAACTATTTCATTAGACGGAGGGATCCCGTTGGAGGGGGGCAGGGACGAGGAAGGATGGCCGAAGGTGGTCGCGTCGCGTGATACGGATCCACCGAGTTTGGGGGGAAGGCTCGCCTTTGACGCCGTTTCCCTTATCCGGCGGGGAAAGGAGGCAAAGGATGTAGCAGGCAAGTGTCCGCCGCCAAGTTTGATAAGTGTACCCCCCCTTGGCTCACATGTACCGGTGTCGCTGCGCCAGGAGATCGCTATCGATCTCGAGATAACACGCGAGCGCTCCCCTCAAGGATAAAGGAGGAGAGAGAGGAATCCTAGGGATGCGTCGGTCGGGAGACGTTTCGTTCTCGGGACGAGAATTCGCAATTACAATGGAACGAAGAGGGGGATGAAAAATGCGATACACGTAGAGTGGTTAAAACTGGGATAGGGGTGGGTTGGTAGGGGGTTAAGTGAGATAGAAAGGGTGCGGTGAGGATAATATCGAGGGGTGGAGATATCCTTATGGGAGGGTCGAGGGTTGGCCACGGCGATGGGGTTCAGACGTGTCACTTGGAAGAGATCGTGTGATCACGGGTGTGTCGAAAGCCGTCCAACTTCTTTTATCGAAAGTGGTGATGCAAATGTGGAATGGCGACAATCCTTTCGTCGTTGTGACAGTGACTTTTAAAGGAATATCCAACGTGCTGTTGTCCAACGCGATGTCCGAGGGCGAATCGAGCCAGCGGCGAGGGGGCGCCTCCTCGAAATCTCGTGCATCCTATTACTCTTTCCTGCCCCTCTTCTCGAACTGGAATTTACTTCCAACCCGAGAGGACGAACGTGAACGCGGTATGCCGAATATACATGCACGACACGTGGAAACGATTCAACGAAATAGAACGTGGACAAGGGATTGACAGCCTCATCTACAACAAGCATAACAAGATACCGATAATTTTGAAATTTTCTCTTCTTTATATCTAACAACGTCTCTGTCCTTCGTCTCTCAAAGAACGATATAACGATTCGAACCTAAGAACCTCCGACTTAATTAACGGAGACTATGAAACCGGTTCGATAACTCGGTGCACGATCACGTGTCTGGCCAACCGTTCGGCTCATCGTTTCTGGCAAAGGGTTTCTGTCGAAAGGTAGTCGAAACACACGAGAGAGAGAGAGAGAGAGAGAAAATATACATATATACATAGCAGAGAAGAGAGAACATAGAGAAGATAATAGAGAGTGTGCACGTGTGGGACGAGAAGAGGAAGAGGGTGAAAAGTAAGGGACAAAGGAGGAGGAGTAGGTGGAAGAAGAGAAGAACAACGGACTACTGCAACGTGGAAGTTGAAGAAGCGGAGGAGGGGAGGAGAAAGGACAAGCAGGGAAGTTTCCATTTGTCCAAAGTGGATGGGGGTGAAAATGTTCGGAGTGTTGCTGGCATGTGTCTGGCTGGTTGCCGGCTCCCCGTTACATCCCTGGCCGTTAACACCGCACAAAGGTACGTGTGTTCGATCGGTAATTTTTTATCCTTCCCTTCTCTTGCGCGGGGGGGAAGACGAGAACCCGATGATCACGAGGGTTATCGCGATTCCCGAAAGATTATTAGAGGAGAACTGTTTGTCTCTCTCTCTTTTTTTCACGTATCTTCGATATACGTTGCTCCTCCTTTGCGATGCGGTTGCTTCACTAGTAGTAGAACAGTTTGTTGCAACTTTTTTTCGCATCGAAATTACACGAGGTACCCGACGAAGGAGAGAGCTGCACCCACCCCCGCTCTGGCGCTCCTAAAACGTTGTTGGCAGACTGTAGTTTTACGGCTGACACGAAGACCGTAATTTAAAATACTCCCGCGATAAAAGAGACGAACGATAACGGGTCGACGTAACGAGAGGAGGAAGAAAAGAAAAGAAAAAGGGTATTCCATCTCGCAACGTTGATAATCCGATGTGGAAAAGTTGTTTTCCATCCCCTCCTCCTTCTGTATTTAACGCTGTGTTAAACGGTTCTCGGGTTCACCGTGACTAACGATGATAGGGAGCGCACCGTAACCGCGCGGCTGTTAGAAAACTGTTGGCCTTTCTTTCGTACCACCACTTCCCTTCGTCGATCCAAACTTCGAGACTTTCCTCATTAAAAATACGTTTGTTGGATTAACATAAACATGATGTCGTTAAGCGCGAAACTTGGACGTGACATCATCTTTTAGATTTACGTCGAGAGCGGCTCGCCCACCTTTGCGTTGTTATCGAATTTAGAGCGGCTCGCTCCGCCACTTTTCGGGAAACCGGTTCTCTACTCCTCTCACCCGTTTACCCATCCATAATATCGTATCACGTTTGTAAGGAAATAATAATAGCGCTCGTACTAATTGGAGGGACCGTGTATAAATTACGAAACACAATAACGCCACTTGTTGGAAGATTCTAGGATAATTATCGAGGAAGTATAGTGTTCCCGGAATTGTCAATTCTTCATCTTTTAAATTTCACTTCTCGAATATCTCTCCACGATTTATTCAAAACTGACTCTATTCGATAGCATTCTTTGCCTTACTCATTTTGACGATACGCTACTAGAAAGTTAGAAAGAGGGTATTTCGTTCGTAGAAAAACTACGAATACGGAGTTTTCGAAAGGAATATCGTCGAAAGAACGACGAGGATTAATATGCGTTAACATTAACGATCCAAAATGGAACCAAATGATTGGAAATCATCGCGCGGAAGCAAAGAGAAGCGGACGAGGTTTTTTCGTGCTCTTTGTATCGATATGAACCCCCCTTTGTGCCGCTACTTTCTTTGCACCGCCGTGGATGGAAACGAAGACACGAAGGAGCAAAGGCGGTAAATCGAGCGACTCGGGAACGCACGCTCGATCTCGCAAATGCGCGCTTCCGTCTATTACTCCGCGGCTTTGCAATTTTAGGAATTAGTCCATCAAGATTCAACGTCGCGTGCGAGATCAATCGACACTGGTTTTATATAACTTTCTCTATTCTTGGAAAATGTTTTAACCAATTTTCCATTCGTCGATACGAATTTAATCTCGTCCTCCACCCGCGAGAATCAGATACGATGCGAATGATCTGATCCTGATAAATTGAACGGATTATTGTTTAGAATTTATTTTCGTCGTTAAAGAGACACGTTAAATGTGATTCTCGTTGGTTTCTTATATGGAGGATGTTTGAACGAGATAGATAGAAAGATGTCAATTCGTATTCATTGATACATGAAGCATAATCTTCGTCTTATTTCGAAGAATTATTTGATATTTTTGTAATATTTACATAAAAATGTGCAACTTTAACGATTAAACGCAGGATGAAATTACTCGTCGCGAGAGATAAAATGTTAAAATAAATTAATAAATATTGTATTTGGCGTAGGAAATTCCACGCGTCGAATAGACGTAGCAGAGAGGTCGTTCATTCTTCTTTTGTCCTTCTCGATGAAATTAATTCGTTAAAACGACTCATGAAAGTTAACCATTGTTTCTTTTTATTCACCGCGCCTCTGTATCGATTAATAAGTTTCCGCTCCTGAGAAACTTTCTCCACCTTCTCGCTCAACTTAAAGTAATAATAACGGAAAGAGAGCGTAACAAAGTGAAATTAAAAGAATGGAGGAATCGCCAAGTTTAGAATATCTAATTTGGGATCCTTTTAATCAACACCTCTCCGTTTTCGCGCCCCTCCAATTCCCACGAGCGACTCGGTGGATTTCAGTGGAAACGATCGAAAGATTTCTCGAATCGATGATCGATATTTCTTTCGTGAAAGGAGAAAAAGAATATAATGGTAAATATTTAATCATAGATACGAAAAAGGGGGAAAGAATTTAATAATCCCAGCTATGCAGGGAAAAGAAATTGGAGCGAGAAATGGAGAAATTTCATTAAACTTAAAATATATCGTAGGATCATTCTTAATTCGAATATGTTAAGTTTAAGTTTAAGTTTTGTTTAAGTTTTCAAAAGACAATTCGTGCGATAATGGAATGGGGAAGATTAGGCATTTCTATTTTTTTGCTATTTTTAAATTGTTGGCAATATAAAATTCATGCACCGATCTCTGATAAAATGGGATTCTTTATTAAGTAAATTCAAATGTTATTATTGTTCTCGTTCATCATTCCGTTTATTATCCGATTTTACCGTTTATTATCCGAGGAATTGCGAGTCAACAATTATCAGCAACAACAAGTCCCATTATTATTCAAAAACGACAAGAGAGAGGAAGAGATACGAGTTATTCATTTTCGGTCGTGCGATACGTAAATAATGAGAAAGTGAAGCTCGTTTGAGTTCCATGTGAGAATAGGAAATAATCAGGCCATAGTGGATGGTTGGAAAGGAGAATAGAGGTAGCATTAGGCGGACGAAAAATGGGTAGAGCGCGAATATTCACCGCATCGACGTGGAACGATCCCAAAAGTAGAAAAAAAAAAAAAAAAAAAAAAAATAGAACCGAATATCTCTTTCAATCGAACCTTTGTCATCGCTCTCGCGAATTTCTGTATCTGTATTTTTATTATTTTTTTTTTTTTTTTTAAATTCGAGAGAGTCACGCTGCTCGTATCATATCGCGACGTTTGTCATTCGAAACATTCCATCCCCCATTCGTTTCGTTCTTTTCCCTCCTCCCCCTTTATCCTCCCATTATCTCGATCATCGTTGCGAGTCCGACGAGAAATTCTATTTCCCGCGATTCGAATTAAGCGGAACGCGAACATTTTTTTGAAATCAGGCTCGATCTCGAGAAAGGAAAATTTCGGTACGAGGAGTGATAAACTCAACGAATCGTAAATTTTATCGCGACGGTTAACGCAATTTTGCCTGCCCCCTCCCCGAAATTTCACACGCGTCGAAACGGAAAGAAGGATGGTGGCGCGCGAATATAAAAGGAAATTTGAAACGTTTCGAGTTAACTTTTATCGGCTCGCCCGAGCGTGACGTTACACGATCGTTACACCCCGATAAATTATCGTGGCTAATTGCATCGGTGTATACGCGTCTTGCTCGTCCACCACTCTGCTACTACTACTACTACTGCTACTACTACTTTGCATTACGAATCGAACGCGGCCGACGATGAATAATACCGTGGCGAAACTGGACACCGTATAATTGCATATTTTTGCGCCGACTAATGCACTCGCGGCCGTTCGTTACGCATGCCAGTCGGCTACGACGACGCGAATGTTTTATAAATTTGTACGATGACCGACGAATGTTTGTTGGACTGGAGGGATAGGTGGATCGATACGGGAGCCTCGTTTCATCGCGAGTGTTTTTCTTTTTTTTTCTTCTTCTTCTTCTTCTATACTTGGGGAAAGGTGATAATTTCCTCGTCCTCGAGTTTTTAAAATTCTTTTTAAAATTTTGATTCGTTTTTATCGATTTTATCAATGGGGGGTTGTTCGATACGATTTTAGGAACTTGTAACTTGAAAAGGGAGAGTTAATGAAGATTGAAAAAATTATTGGTCGTTGGTGTTATTTATTTACGAATATTGTTTAAATATTGGAAGATTAATATCGAAGTCTTTAAGAATCATATTATTCTCTACTCGATGTATATCAATTCGAAACGTTTTAATTTATATTTGAAAATATTAAGTAAACTAGGATCGAAATAAATTCTAGCAGACCGACTTTTAACATTTCTCCGGTGATATCGACCCACGCAAGAAGAGTGAAAAACAGATAATCCATCATTCGCATGTGACTCGGGTCACTCGCTTCAATGGAAACGACTAATTATTTATAACTTTGAAAATATTAATTTCCCTTGTTTATCGCAACTTTTTTTCTTCATTTAAAATTACAAAATTATCGTGTAACAACGCGCTCAAAAATTACTCGAAAATTACTTAAACGCGTCGCGTTTCATTGATAAATCGATTTTCCTAAATTCGCATTGGTATCTATGGAGGAGGAGGTTCGAATTTGTTAATTAACTTGTTTAATGGATAGAACTCGGAAGATTAAGGATTGCATTTGGACCGGGTCCAACTCCCTACGTGACCAAAATTGGGAAAGCGATCGCGAGCGCTCCCTCACTCCCTTCGAAGCGATTGTCTCTCGAAAGCAGCTCGAATAACAGCTGCGAAATCGTTAAAAGCTAAAGATGCGCGAGGAGAAATTTGGGAGACAATGGAGAGACGTATCCTCCTGCGCTTTGAGATTTAAAAGTCGCCTAAATAAGGACACCAGAGGGCAGGTTGCAAGAGGAAGTCGCTGGTATCGCGGAAAGAAAAGCAACCTTGGAAACAAGGGCGAGGCTTTACTTATACTTTTTGAATGTAAAATATATTACTCGTGTTCTTATATATCAGTAGGCCAAAAGTAGATGCGTTATCGATAATTTCATCGAGGATCGAAATAAAGTTTTCTTCTTCCTCTTCCAACTTATATTTTAGAGATCGATACCAAACGCGAGAATCGGTAAAAAATATTGGAAACTTATTTATTGAATTATAAGCGATTGAAGTTTGTGATGGGCGAAGGGAGAAATAAAGTGCAACAACAGAAATAGAACGGACCTGGCGAATTGAGATTATTTATTGCTCGATAAATCGATATTTTTGTGTACCAACTTTTGATTTCAATCTCTGTAATCCACCCTCCAAATGCATTCCATGAATATATTAACAACCTGTGTACCGGTGAGAAAATATATCGAGATATATATTCAAAATGGAGACAAAAATAGATACGGATTACGTTGACGGGACAAACATCCGCCGGGATGAAGAATTAATGAATAAAGATAAAAGTTTCAAGGAATTAAAGGGGATGTTGTTGTGATTTTTCGCGCGAAACGTTCGTTTGAGAAATCGGTAACGCGGACTTATTTCCTATTTCGAGAACACGTGGAAGCGAAGGGTAGCACGGTGGTTAAATCTGGTTGAAACACAAGTAGTTAAAGGCCAGCTCCTACAAATAAACGTTGAATTACTGTTCGCTATTATTCCTGCTACGGTCTTGAATAGAACAGTCCGTGTTACGAACGTGGCTGTAAAGACGGTAATACAACCCCCCAGTGCCACGATTCTCCCGAATGAAGAAGATTTCCTCCCTTACGATATATATTTCTTCTTCTTAACGAATTATCGAGATCAAGATAGATTAATTAGTGGAATTAATGAGAATAAATAATTCTAATTCGATTCGATCTTTCACGATTATTCACACGATGGATAAAATAAAAAGTTTCTCGATGATTCTTTCTCGAATACACATACATGCTTCTTTCGCGTGCAACACGATCGATTTAAAAGAAAAGAAAAAAATTCAAGAATTTAACGAGATTTAAAAGTATGAGCGAATTTTAATGGGAATGTTCATTTACATTCTTAATGTAAACGATGGTATCTTTTTAGAATCCGTGTTACGAAGGTAAAGAAATTTTAAAAGATTAATAATATGTAGGGAAAATATGTACGGATTGATCTGGCTTTAATTTTTATATTCCTATATCCAGAACAAATAGGATACACGTGTCAACAAAAATGTTTTGCACTGTGCCGAGAGATACAGTATTTACACGGATGCTGGAAAATAAAAAACTCTTTCAACTCCACCTTTTACCTCGCAAACTGTTGTTTAAATATTTAATAAAAAGATATCGCGGGAAAATGAATTTTCGCGTTACGAAAAAAACATTGCTCGAGAAAGAAAACCGAGAGAGGATCGTATCGAATCAAAAAGCGAATACAACTCGATGAGCATGCCAAAATCGATCGATCACTCGTACGATAAATATCAAGAATTTTGTGTACTCGAGACATCAAGAAGAAGAGCAAGAAAAAGAAGAAGAAGAAGAAGAAGAAGAAGCAAAACGGGCAACCGTTATCGGTCAGAGCCGGGTGGAGAGCCCTCGGTTTTTCGAGGAACCGAGTGAGTCGCGCGAGGAGGGCCAGAAGAGGATGGATGAGCGGGAGAAAGAGAAAGAGGCGGAACGTCTCGAAAGGTGGCTGCCCCTGGCAGTGCTCGTGTGGAATAAAGGATCCTCGAAGGGTACTCGACCCCGATGTAACGACTTTGCACACGCTCGTAACTCGATATTGTGAAATCCTCTTATCGCGAGGTAGCAGCTGCAAGCGCATAAGAGCCATCGGAAACGCGAAAAGACTGCGCCACGATTACTCGGCTGTCGTAAACTCTAATTTTCCTGTTTGCACGTCCACGTTTGGTGAAAACCGACACCGGTGAAAAATGAACCGGGGGGGGGGGGGAGGAGGAGGAAAGGAGGAGGGAACCGAAAACACACTCCTGTTTGTTCTCTCATTTCGAAAAGTTTACAAGCGGAACAAGAGGAGATCTCGTCTCACGAAAATAGCGTGGAAAATTAGTAAGCTCCTCCTCCTCCTTCCATACTCGAGATTCTTATCCCTCTTTGAAACCAATCTCGATACCTTTCGAATTCAATATACTTGGAGCACGCGAGGGATAAATAATTTATCGGCACGTTAACCGGTATGTAAAAAGCGAGGCGAGCGTGTAAAAGAGGGTAAAGACGGCCATCGAGGAGGAGAGGGGAAAAAAAAAAAAGAAAAGGAAAAAAAAACAAAGTCGTTCCTTCTTTTAGGCGGGATCGGGAGGAGTTCGTTCTAAGAATCTTTGGAGAGGATCTTAACGAGGTTCGAATGGAAGTCGTTCGTCTTCTCAGACTCTTTGGAGTAGTTCGCTCGAATATTCCGGCGATCGTAACGAGCGGGTAGAATTTCAGGGGAGATTTCGTCGAAATCTTCTTTCTTTGCGAAGAATTGAAAAAAAAAAGGAAAAATTGTTAAGAGAAAAGAATCGTAAATTGTTGCGTCTGAAAACTGTTATTATTAGATGCCATCCATCGAAAAAGTTCGTTCATCCTATTCGACTTCAGGGATCGCGAATATCCGGAATGGCCGAGGAAAAGCGTGGAAAACTTGTCACCAGAAGCAAAATTTCATCCATTTTGCGGCCGGATATCTCGAGTCTGATCGCCTGGATGACGGTGCATTTTGTTTCGAGTTGTTCGTTCCTCCCCCTCGTTTCTCTCCGTCCTACGCTTTTTCACCCGTTTTATTATCACCCTTCCTTCTTCCTTCCAAACCATCTCGGTTTTTGCGCGCCACAACAAGCGACCAAGATTAATAAACGAACGCGGTTGCGTTCCGAGAAGCAGAGATCATTGAAACAATAACGACGTTGTTCCACTGCATTTGGATCAAGTGGGTAAGTTTTGCATGGCGGATCAGTAAGTTTTCGAGATAGGGAGAGGGGTAAATGAATAATTAACTCGGTTACAGGTCCAATTAAAATTATAGTTTGAGACTTGGCTGGTGGGTGTGAAACGCCGATAACGTATGAGAAGGCTGACTATTAGAGACAAGGATCAAGGGCAGTTTCTTAATTCGTTAAGAAGTTTCGACTAGGTATTAACGCCCCTAGATTCGATTAAAGGATGCCCGGTGGAGGCACGTCGAGCTATGAGCGTGATTTAATTTAATTAGCGCCTAGACACGGAGAGGAGATGGGAGATCTTGGGAAATGGTTTCGTTCGGTGGAAGGGCGAAGACGTTTCGAAAACCCTCGGGTCGCAACGCCGACAGGACTAATGACAGGGGCTATATTCGATCTTGCCAACTTAGCCTCGCCTTGTATCTTGATAAGTAGATTAGATAAAGCGTGTCGAATCGAATTGTTCGCGAAATGAAAATTTTGAAAATTTCGAAACGATTGAATATTTGATCATTCGAAATAAGCTGCTTTGCGATTAATTCCCTAGTTTTTTCTTCTTTTTTTTTTTTGCTAATAATATTTCCCTCTTTTGCGAATAAAACTGTATTTATCAGAGTTAAATTTTTCTGATTATATATGTATTTGTTACAAATGACAACAATTAAATCCACTTAATTGGAATTTTTTGAATTCATACGAGTAGATTTCTACTGTAATTTTAAAAATATATTGTTAGAAATCATTTGGCTTAGATTTGAACTTATCATTGTTATTTAACGATAGAACTTATGAACCGATGTTTTCAACTCTCATCATAAATCGTGGAATTTGGCGCAATATTATCTTCGTTTTCGCGTTTCTAAAATATGTTTGTCAAGGTAACGCCTGCGTAATTTGCTTTTTTTTTTTTTTAGCGGGAGCAAGCCTTTTAACGGAGTGCACCGAGATTATCCTAGGAGGCTTTCCTCGAGCTCTTTCTTGGGATTTAATTAATGCCGCCATTATCGCGCGGTATGAAATAAAAACTGATTTAAAAACGAATCTTAGCGAGACGCGAGCTCTCATCCGAAACTTGAGAGGTTGATTCAAAAGGAAATAGTATATTTTAATTAAAAAGGGGAAGAAAGGCTGGTTTACTCTTATTATATTCTCCATATCTCTTTTTCGGACCAAGACCAAGCTTTCGGATCACTAATCACCTGTGTCGCTGCAAATATATCTTTTACGTTATTACATTAATTAAATCCAATTCATAGAAATTTTAATATATTTCCTCAAAAAGTGAAGAACATTCGGAGAATATATTTATCCTGTATATTCGTATTATTACAAAGTTATTAAAGTAAAACTTGAGGAATATCATGTTATTTCAAGTTTCAACAATGAAAACCAATCGTTTCCAAGAACTTTCTTGAGTGGGATCCAATAATTAATTAAACTGATTGAAATTGAAGTTTCATTTTTTCGTTATTTTCTTTTTGATAGAAAAAAAGATTTAAATTATTATTAGTTTATATTTATTTTCAATCCTACGTTCCTACGCGCTTGATATTACGTTGTTTATAACGAATCTTGCAATTTTTCGACGAAAAAGTTTTTACCGAAAGTAGTACAGCAAAGATGAAAGATTAATAATGTAAGAATAATAAAAATAACGTGATAACATAACGATAAAAAATTCATGCCACCGTTGAATGTGATGTACTAATGATAAATCGTAATATCCGAAGCGTTAAAAGGAAAACAGAAAAAAAAAAAAACGTCGAAAGACGTTGTCACGTACGAAAACGAGACGAGATAATTTCACTTAAAGCTTTTTTTCGAATCGAATCCGTTTAAACGAACCTTTAATTACCTTCCCACCCTGGACGAAAGCATTATGAAATGCAAGAGACGATCCTGTTGAAGTCGACAAAAAAAAAAAAAAAGAAAAGAAACAGAAAAAAAAAGAAATCGACTCTTTGTGAAAATGACTGCAGTTTACAGAATGGAAATGGTAAAAGGTTTGCCCGTTGAAAAGCAAAAGAGATTATCATGACAGATCTTGATGCTGTGCGGGGATCAAGCCTGCTATAGTTAACTCTCTTAAGTGCGGGGAAATGGATTCCGTTTTGCATAAAACCGGTGGAAAAATCGTAGGAGCGGCGATGAATCGCGTTGTTGATTAAGCACACTGATTACAGATGCCCGGTTAATGAGAAACGCTCGATCAAAATTATATAATAATTGGAAGATGCATCGTCTGTCCTGTCCTGTCTGCGATAGATTACCGACACTGTTTATCACTGCTGTTATCGTTATCCCTTCTAAAGGAATCGCCTATATATTTTTCGTAACGAAAGCTTTTCATTTCTCAACTCGATTATTATGAATCGGATTAAAATTTTGTTATTATATTATACATAGGTGTCAAATGGATGGATCTTCTATTCGTTGAAAACACATTTCATGGAAAAGATAAATTCACTTTGAAAGAGAAAAAAGAATGTTAAATTGTGAAAATCAATATACAAGTAGGATAAAGTAATATTTATTCTTCTGACGATTCGAAGAAAGATTAAATTCGTAATAATAAATGCGACGATTTTCGAGATAGACGAAAAAAATCTTTTTAAAGTTTACGGAGACATTGAATCGATTCAATTAATAATTAATCAGAACACAACATTTAAACACTCGTAGCCAAATATCCTCTACGTTTATAGAAAAATTCACCTATAAAACCTATACCAGAATCCATTTCCTTCTTTTTGGTTCGATCAATTATCTTGGCGAACCACAGAGCGAATAGAAAGAAGATACGGACACTTAAGCCAATTACTCAGCGAGCGTTAAAAATCGAATGGAAAAGACGTTGGACATTTTTCCAACCGGGTTGCACCGGATTTAATCGTGGACGGTACGTGGATGACTCGAAGCACGGCGAGAATTTGCAATTACGTTTCTCTAATTCCTCTCGACGCGACGACATAGACTGGACTGGCCGTTTTTATCGCATGAGCGGGCCAGCTTATTTATCGATAGCTCGTAAAAGAGCTCGGCCGGCAAACGGCTCATAAAGGAGCCTCCAATAAAACTGCCGTGCTCTCTCGCTCCCCTCCCCGCCACACCTCACCCATCCCCTCTACACTCTCGCTCTCACACACACATTCGAAACCGGCGAAACCCCTCGAAACGGATCGTTAGCCGGGAATTTCGAGGCCTCCCCACTCGTAAATTTCGACCATGAATTTTTACGACACGCCGAGTGTCCGTCACGTTCGATCACCGAGAGGAGACGGAATATTATTCAGTCCCCCTCCCTCGCTCGTGTTTAATTGCCCGACGCAATGGTAATTCGATGAACGTTGGACTGCAAATGCTTTGGTCGTATTTTTATTTTATGGGAATTTAGGTGTTCGCTTCGATGTGTGATTAATAATGTATTATTTAGGAGGTTTAAGATTTTGGTTAGATTAATGTCTGGTAATTTGTTTGAGATTTAAGCGTCGTGAAGATTTTTTTTTTCCGATTTTTCGTGCCGCAATTCGAACTTTGAAATTAATTAAAATTATCTAACTAATAGCTATTTCGATACACTATTGTTATTATTTGTAGTTGTAGAAGCAAATAGAAACACGAATGACGCGAAAAGAAAAAAAAGTTCAAAATCAAGATAATTTCAGGAGGAAAAGATAAATAAAGACAAGAGATTTTTTCGCACAAACATGAACGTTGGAATTAGAATTAGAAATTGATCAATCTTGCGTGGAACGAATCGCGAAGTCACGGACTGTGGTAATTTGGGGCGGCAATTAAATAGGTTGGCGGTAGCGAATGCTAATTAAAATTTGTACGTTGTTATCGGTTTGTCGCGTGGTTGATCGTTAACCAAGGGAGCGCAGGAAAGCGCACGTTTGATGGGCCGCAGGAATTGGACGTGAGCTACCTTGCAAATTCATTGCCGCTTTATTTTATTACGCGGTACAACGGTAGGAAAATTGGCACAAGATTGATGGTGTCCCGTATTTCTGTCAAACGCAAAATTCACCAAACTCCGCTTACCGTGCTCTCTTGTCATAAATACATATTAACCTGATTTTCGCTACATCATTTTTCACTTATCGATAAGCCATACAAATGGGAAACCATTGACACGGCCAACAAATTGAATAAAATTATCTCGCGGTAGTTTTGGATTTATAAAATAAAACTGTAATTTTTTCTTTTTTTTTTTTTTCTCGTGTATCATTTTGTTGTACACGATATATTACAGTATTAACAAGATACGATAAATCCTCGGATTCTCTTGAATCGTCAATTAATATTGGATTAAATAAAGCTATTATTTAAACTTTCGTGTATCACAAATTTTTGGCCAAAATATTTATCGCGCGATTTTAAAAATTATACGTCGTAAAATCGTCCCGTTTCATCTCTTGCTTTACCAAGTGACTCGAGTCAATAATAATATGTCATCCATTGAAGAACTCCCTCCATTCACCATCAGTCGATAAATCGTGAAAAGTAGTAATATTTGAAGATCGCCTGTCAAATGTATCCTTTACACTCACAATGGAACTAAAAAAAAAAAGAAACGAAAAAAGATATCACGATAACAAAAAAAAAAAGCCACGACAACGTCGCGAGTAGAATAACTCGACCATGTGTCAGCCTTCCCACGATTTACCATCGTACAATTCCATACAACCCGGAAACTACACGGGCACTGAAAGACATTTACACGGCGGAGAATTTCTTCGAAAACAGTAGTAATCGGTCGTTCTAATCCACTCCCCCCAAGAAAAGATAGTTCGAAACGCGTTAGCGTTCCTGCTATCGGTATTTACCCCCCACCCCTCTCTCTCTCTCTCTCTCTCTCTCGCATCCAATCCGAATCCGCTAATTCGATTCGGGGGAATGGATACTCGCTTTGAAATGAATCTAATCTAACTAATCCCACTGCTGCTCTTTTCAATCCCCCTCCGTCCTCCTCCTCCTTTCTTCTTTCCTCCTTCTTTTTCTTCTTCTTCTTCTTCCGCTCGCAGGATTGTAGCGGGTTGCACGCGTTGACCGTACGGATTTTCAAATGTCGGGGAGGGGAGGAGGGGTAGGAAACTTTACGGAAATGGAAAAAGTCTGGAAAGAAGATTCCTCCTCGTCCTCGTTTGGTCACGGGAGTCCGGGACACGGCGTCGAGGTTATTCTTTGCTTCCCTCGGCTGGACCGGCAAAAAGTCGATACGCCACTGCGGCGAATTTTCAACGTCGTCGTCGTCGTCGTCGTCGTCGTTGTCGCCGAGTGCCCGGCCGCGATTCACGCTGGACGGTTCACGCGGAGATCGAAGTTTTTATCGGTGTCCCCCCTCCTCCACTCGGAATTATATTATGGAGTTCAAAGTCCGGCGGGCTAATGCTATTCGATTTACTTCCGCGGGGAAAATGGATGGATATTTCGTGGGACGTGATGTATATCCACTTCCCGTTTTTAAGTATTGGGGAGGGGAAAAAGCGAGTGAAAAAAAAAAATCGTTAAATTTTTTTCTTTCATTGTTTCGAATTGAAGGGAATTGGTGAAAACTTAAAATAAGGTACAATTTTTTTTTGTTTTTAATACGATTAAAATTTTTTTAATCGTATTAAAAAAGAGATTTTTGTTTTAGATGGATAATAGGTAGATTTCTGTTTTGAATGAGTTAGTTCTTTGATTTCAGGCAATGTTGTGATTAATTCAATTTCAGGAAAATTTCTATTATTCAGAGAGCGAAAACAATTATTAATTCCTTATCTTTGTTATAAATAATTTTCACAAACTGCATTTCTGCATATTCTGAATCTTAATGATAATCCATATTGATTAGCTCGTTTCGTACGCTTTACCAGACATGTTCTAAAACGTATTTGCGCGCGATGAGAATAACGTACTTAGACAAAGTGTGTGTGGTCTGAGGATGGATCGCGTTATTTCGGATTTATTTAATTTAGCGACCACGAAAGACAAACTATTGTTGATTGCAAATAGAAATTTAAGCTGACGACGAGAAATTTTGGTTAAATATTTGAGGGAGAATTATAATAAACGTAAAATCTAATATTTCTTAGGGGTAGAGATACACGGTTATCTACAACAAAAGTTTTTAGAATTAAAAATACAACGTATTTTTCTTAAACAAATTTCTCTAAAGAGCCAGTAATAAAAAAATCTTCATAATTATTTCACCTCGAATTCAACTAATATGTTGCATCATCAAAACTAGTAATTATTCTGTTTTTTTTTAAAGCATTACATTATGTAGGGCACAGCATATTCTCTCTCTGGAGTAACATTTCGCTAATAAAGAGAGGCATTGAAGTTTCAACATTTTTTTTTTTTTTTACTTTAATTTTATAATGGCACAAGATACGCCACAAATTTACATTACAAAATATTCAAGTTTTAATGGAGTATCATCCAGTTGTAGAAAATATTTCAGCTAAATTATCATAACTTGATTATTATATTATACGAAGGATTAAAAACACGATAATAATTTAAAAGTTAATTTCGCGTAATCAAAGCGAAAAAGAAATTATTACTGTGTTCTTACACATACACACACACACACAGAAATTTTACATACGATAAAGTCAAGATCTTTTTAGATTAGATAACAAGATAACGAAGATCGAGTGTGCAGCGAGTTTCTGGACAAACTCCAAAAGGAAACGTTCAACGTTTCCCTTAAATGACATTTTTCACTTTCGATGGGAGATTAATACACGTTCGAAGAAATAAAATGATTTTTCACCGTTTCCAAGAGGTAAATACGTGACCAACGAACGGTGGAAGAACAAGAGGGAAAGAGGTAAGCTCGATAGACAGAACGATTGTGGCGTAACGCACTCGTTATCTCGCGTTTTTTTCGCTTTGTCGAGGGCTCTCTCGTCTCCTCATCATCGTCCCTTTCCACCCTCATTCGTAAAATTCGAGGAGAGCGCACAAAGGGAATGAATCGGCAGGAATGGCCGTGAAAAGTGATGGAAATTACAGTATCGATAAGAGAAACAGGGCAAGAAGATACTGGGTTGAAGAGGGAGGGGAGGAGAAAAAAGCTCGGTCGGTGGGATTATTAAAAGTTTCGAGAGGCGGGACGAAACTACTACTCATGTTGTAAATTAGTGACAATTTTTCGACCGTTAGAAATAAAGTCGGTATAGAAAGGGGAAAAGAGAAAAAAGATGAAAAGAGAAGCCCTGAAAAGGCGAAGGATTAAAACAAGAGAGAGAGAGAGAGAGAGAGAGAGAGAGAGAGAGAGAGAGAGAGAGAGAGAGAGAGAGAGAGGATCAGTCGGAACCGTTGGAGGAGAAAATTAGGGAGTGCAAAGCGAAAAAAAAAGAAGAAGAAGAAAAAGAGGAAGGGAAAAGGGGGAGGAAAAACAAAGAGCTCGAGCACCAAGTTGGAATAAGTTGGAATAGCACGAATAGAGTGCGACGAGGAGGTTTCGAAGGAAGGAACGGAGAAAAGAAGAGAAAGAGAATGGAAAAAATACGTAGAGGTAGGAACGTACGTTCGTGGATGGACGAGAATAATGAAAAGAGACAGGCAGTGTGAGGCTCGAGGGGACAGGAGGGGATAATAGATGGGGAGAATAGGAGAAAATCGACGCGTCGTCCTGCAAACATCGACGTTGAAAACAGCGCTTGTTCTGGACCACGTGTAATTGCAACGAGAAAGTGACCTAGCGGAATCGGGGACACGGTACGTGACACACGAAAAATTGGATAATGCGAATTGGCGGTAACAACCGGCCTTGGCTTCGAGGACGAGGCATGAAGGGGCGGTTGCCGAATAAAATTGCCGCCAACGATGTATGTGTGTGTATACGCCCGAGGATAAGCTAGAAATGGAGGGGAAGGTGATCGCGTTGGAGGAAAAACGCCTCTGTTAATGTATATCATTGTTGCTGACGCGGCGTGGTATTATTTTTTCTCGAGTATCTCGTACATTTCGCGAGCGACACGGTTACGAGCAAGTGCGCATGGAAATTGATAATTCATCTTCTTCCTCTTCTCGCTCCCCCTCCTCCTTCGATCTCCTTTCTCTTTCTCGTTTTCGATTCGCGGAACGAAATACACGAATGGCGCGAAAATTGAATCGCTCTTTCATTTTCTTTTTCTTTCTTTTTTTTTTAGCATTGAATCTCGATTAATGAGAGTTGGTTTTTCTGGATGAGAATCGCTTTTGAGCCGAGACGTTAACGCAAAATTTCGTAATAACGCTTCAACAGGGGGCGTTGCCTGGAAATTCTCCCGCAATTGGTTAATGTTCGAGGAAAGAAAAAAAAGAGTCGATAATCCCGGCGAGTTCCAGTCGATGAGGAAACATTTACCTGGGAGACTGTTGTGCACGGATTATTCAGGCCGAGCCTCCTCCGAAGAGAAGGGAGAGAGTTTCGTGCGAGCCGGGTAATTATGGAAAGTTACTGCTCTTTGATCGAAGTGAATCCGTATATTTTATTGACAAACTGGAGGTACTAACTTTTCCATTAGGAGACACTAAGGATTTCCCAACAGGGGAATAAATCTTGCGAGTTGTTCTCCTCTCGGTGTTTGCTCAAAGAGAAGGTACTCTTAAAAATTGCGTTTAATAATGCATATACTTTGCTTAAAGTGGAGATAAAAGGGAAGCAGTTTTCTTTTAAGGAATTGGTATTTAGGAAAGAATTATCGCATTATTTGTCAACGAGGAGTTTATAAATTTGATGGAAAAAGTAATATTATGGAATAGAATGTTTTCCAATATTAATTGCTTTGTTACAAACAAATATTCAAATACAATGTATAGGATGGATCTTAAGAAATTTGCGCGATTCACAAAATTCATTAAAGATATTATAACTTTTGAAATGTAAAATATTACGATTCGAATATAAAATACGCGGTGCAATATGCAATAAGCACAAAGGATAATTTAAATTTTTATACATTATAAAATAGCAAAGAAAGGGAATATTATTTTTCCAAATATTTTCCTAATATTAAGTCTAATATAAAATTTCTTTTGAATTTTTCATTAAAAATTTTCTTACCAAAGATTTTGTATGTTTTATCTGGTTTTATCTATAATGCTTTCAATTACCTTAATATTGTATATCGTAAAATATCTTATTTTAAAAAAATAAGAAGATCGTATCATTTTACGAACGATATTAAAAACTTTATAGATATTACTTTAATAAAATACTTTTATTAATTTTGGTGCCGTGATTCTATGTATCATTGCTCTATGATGAAACGAAACATTACCTAATTGAATTGCTGTTACTAATCACGTCGAGTGCCGGTTAACAGTGACTCCATGGCATTTAGCTTGTTAAATGTATTCGTTATTCATCCTCCATCTATGTATGTGTACAAGAGTTGTCGCACCATTCTCGTTTCGAATCGAGCATATTTGTATTTCCATTTAGTAGAAAATATCTATCTAACTCGTATCAAATATTGATTCAAACTCTGGTCAAAGAATTTATACAATAGCGCGAAGAATTTTTCAAAATCAAAATTTAGATTAGAATTTAATTTAAAGATAGTTTTAACGTTTCATCACGACCGTTATTGTAAGGAATTTTTCACTTTTCTAATAGATTTTCTTTGATTAGAAAATGTTCGATCATCGATGAAAATCGAAACCGCAAGTAAACCCGATATTAACCGATGTGAAATTTATTTAACGTTTCCGATATTTCAACTCGGACGATTCGGAAACTTCGATTAAAGTTTAATTGCTTCGCATCACCGGAAGCGAGCCGCGTTGAAAATGACATTTTCACCGTATCACTTTTGTTTCGCCGTGATAAATAGTACTTTTATAGTCTCTTCGTTTATCGCGCTCGTTTCATTTAATGTTACGTAAAATGCCGTTTTCGTTTCTGATATAAAAAAATGTACATATATATATTGATGGAACGTTTCAAATCGTAGTAACTCGTTACGATTAAAACGATTTACTTTATAAGCTGTAAAGTTTCGAATAAATAAAGGTATCATAGAATGTTCAATTATTCGTGTGCATAACAGGATAGGGATGATTCTTCGACGATAAGGTAAGTATACAAGAAAAGAAAAAATACAATTTTTTTTTCATTTAAAATTTCGTTTTCGAGCGAATCAAGTTTTTGAATATTTTTTAAATATAAATGAAATTGGCTAGTTTCCGATTGGATACGAGTGAATTATAGGTAGAATTAAATTTTATCGTTTAAGTTCTTGCTTTTGAGAGGTCGAAAACGAGATTGAACATTTACGATCAAGAAATTGTACAATTTGTAGATTTTCAAATTTAATTTTCTCCAAAATTAATTTTAATATAGAACAAAATAAAAGATTCTTTTTCGACGTTTTTTAAAATACACTTTCTGTTTTTAGTTATGAAATAAAAATATGCAACAAATTTCCATTCACAAATCTTGCGATAACTTTTTCAAAGATAAAATGAATTTACTGTGATTAAAATAGATAGCCTCAATATCCGATCATAATCGATAACATTGCACGGATCTCACGAAATAATATTTAAGAAAAAAAAAAAAGGGCAGAACTTTTCGCGTATTTAATTTCGTAAATAAATCTACTTACAATATTTCCCAGCATATTTTATATCGTTTTCGAAATTGAATCGAATTCGACAATTGAATCTCGTTCATCAGCTTAAAGGGGACAAGCGAGAGTTTTAATTATGTAGTTGAAATTTTGCGCGAAATTCGAGTAACGAGTGCGTATAAAGCGTGTAAAAATAGGTAGAACGTCGAAACGCGAATGTTCGTTTTCATGTGCCGGGCACACTTCCAATGTACACACGGTTAAACTCCGTTGTGGCTGACCTTTAACGAGTTATTCTACTGCGCCCGATTCAAGTCGCGTCCACCATCGGCGAAACACCACCGGCTACAATTACAATCCGACGGTCGAAATTATAAAATTGAAACGATCAATTTATCGATGCCGCGAGATTGCTCTTCGGTTTCGTCGAATAGAAAGATGCAGTATGCTGACGGTATCGTTTAAACGAGTTTCGTTGCATTCGCAATTTATCAATTTCTCTCTCTTTATTTCCTTTCGCCTGATCGTGGAAAATCTGTTATCTCGATAATGTTGTATCGATTAATCTATAGTTTCGAATGGATATTTAAAGATTGAATATATATATATATATATATTGTTCCTTTCTGAAAATTGTTTGTTTCTGAAAAACAATGAAATAAATAATGATGTAACAGGTGATTCGTGTATAAATATTCTCTCTCTTAATATTATTATTCACACAAGTAAGTAGAAAATACACATATATGTGTATTAATGAATATAAAATTTACTTATTGCAATATACCAATGCATCGGTGAATAATTTTATCACGCAACAATCAAGATACGTTTAAATCGTAATTTAAACGTAAAATAATTACAGTGCCATTTCAAAAAATTGTAATTTTTTTTTAAAGTAAAGTGTGATCACAAATTAACTTAAATATTAAAATACTCCCTTCTCCCTCCCCCAAAAAATTGAAAAAAATTCTTTTCCAATTGTTTCCACAATTGTTTCGAAATTCTCGTGTTTCTCGAGCGATCATGGAAACATAATGGCTTATCAAATTTAAAGACACCAAATTGAATTGATACATTATTCTCTAAATCGCGAGAATTAAACGGGGATTAATATAAGGAGGTAGATCTTATAAAACGGTTGGCGAGAGTATTTCATGAGGGTACTTGCTTGCATATCTCGGCCAAGAATTTGTTGCGTACTTTAATACGTCGTAAACCGAAAGATATCGCGTATCGGAGAAAAGTAATTGCGCCGCTAAATGAAATACAATGCACGCAAACGTTGTGAAAAAGTCGGAAAGCGTAAACTCGTCTTAATTGGTTCAACAAACTGGAAATAACTGGATGTATGAATAAGCGTTAGTATGTAAAATTGTATCATAAAATGAAGAAAAAAAAAAAGGAAGAAACAATTTGTAAGTAAATTAAATTAATCTATCGTAAGATAAAATCAATTTCCAATGGGATAATTCTCTTGAATTAATCCTTTAGAATTGAATTTTTATGCTATCTTTGTTTCAAAGATAAACGTTCTTTTAATATTAATTGAAAAAAAGATTCCAAGTTTAACAAGAGAATAACAATTTCTCTTGAAATTTGAAAAATCTTTTAAAAACACTTTTGAAATTTGATTGGAAAAAGAACATAAAGATTTGAATTAACATTTGTACACCACGATTATTGCTCTATATTTGTTTATTATAATTTTATTAAATTGATTCTTTCTTCGAAATATGTTTTAAGTTAGATTATCTATTGTAAGAAAAGATCATCATTATATTGAACTCATAATTTCATGACAATAAAAAATGTATTTCTCTTCTCTTGAAATGCTCACACGATGCATATAATATTTACATATTCTATTGTAACTTTATTTATTATTTTTTTACAGTATTTGTACCTACCTAAAAAAGCGAAAAATATACTAAGATTTATCGTCTCAGCGTTACAAGTTAAACCAAAAATATATTTAACTTGCAAGATCATAAAAATATAATAAAATAATAAAGTAACAAAGAACGATGTATTCAGTCGTTTCCGTATCAAATGAAATATCGTGCATGAGCTTGTTAGTTCCGAAGGAAGACGTCTGACGTCTTTCACGCTGGTCCAAAATGAAAATTAATTACTAGAAACTGCTCTGAGACGTTAACATCAGCAAGTTAATTACGTGTTTGTATTCGAAATCTCTCGCGATTTTCATCTTTCGAATTTGATTTGCCACATTGAATTTCTTGCCATATTTTTCAAGGTACATTTCGCGTTATATATTTTTTGTCGAAAATATTAAGCTCGGCTTCTCGGCTCTTGCAGTAGGAAATATCGAGAAAAACGCCGTGGGTGGAACTGTTGGTGGTGGAGGAAAGGTAGTCGGCGCGGATTGTAAATCCATCTTGGAAGAGGGATTAAAAGACCAGTTGAATGGACCAGTTTCCATGATTATTTAATTCATCACCAGACCGACTTTTGTGGCGCCATCTTTTAACCCCGGCCTTTCTTACCATTCGCCGCAAAACTTGCTCGTCAAATATTGATGCTGGTCGAAACATTTAAAATTAGTTTTTGCGAATGCTCGTTACTTTAATTATTCGATTATTCAAGTTTTATACGCCGCGGAGAATTAATGGTGTTTATTTAAATATTCGCGATTTCGTTTAAAAAAAAATATCGATACATCGTTTTTTAAGATGATACGTAGATATTATTTAAAGAAATGTTCAAAATGAGATAACAGCATGGAGGAAACAGGATTTTTAGTAATAATTAATATTTTATTCAGAAATAAATTTTCAAGTAGAAATTATAATATAATTTTTATCAGTGTAAAATTATAAAGTTGTCAATTTGCTTCGTGTATAATAAAGTTTCAAGGAACAAAATTTAATTTTCACGTGATACTGAAAAATATTTTAAATTAACACATCGCGTTATAAATGAGTGTCATGCAAAACATTCGGTTACAATATCTCTCCCGTAGAATAAAAATGAACGAATTAAAAGATATTACGAGGAATATTTCTTTAAATTTAAAAAAAATGTTTTTAAATGTTTCTTAACAATCTTTCCAATTCAAATCGTATAACATCATAATAATCACATTTACGGAACATTAGCCATTTATGTTTAAATTATCAAATCGACGCGAAGAAATTTAAATAAACAATTTAATTAAAATTAATCGATGATGAATGCGAGAAGGATGCGTTACGAATCGTATTATGAATAATAGCTTTCGATTTATTCCATTTTGAACGTGTATTACTCTCACTCGCTAATAAATGATCAATCTATTTCAGACTTGTTCCACTCCATCTATAAATATATAAACTCGATTCCTCGTTAAATATTTTATCGGTCACCGAAGATCCGATCAACAGTTTCACACGTGTGAAATTCTCGTGCCCGATCTGGTTGTTCGAAGTACAGAGAGAAAGGGAGAGAGAGAGAGAGAGAGAGAGAGAGAGGTGGCGCGCACGCGTAACGCGCGCGAGAGAGATGGAGAGAGAGACAGAGGAAAAAGGAAGAAAAAGGATAAAGTGGAATGCTTTTTATCCATTTAGTTCCGTGTTAATCCAAAGTCTATAAAACACAGCGATGCTAGATCAGGATCCCATTGCCCTTTGGCTCCCTTTTAACCGTTGTTACCAGCTTATCCTCTTCCAAACTGTCAGCTCGATTGGGAGCCGCTTGGTGTGATACGATCCTGCCTCTGGATAACTACGATAAATCCAACAAAGAATGGCGATTGGAGTGAAAAAATTTGCGGAATTTTATTTCCACATTTTGCCAAAACTATTAAAATTTATTTGATATTAAAATACGTAAAAAGGAATATTTACAACGAAATAAAAAGATAAAACGACACGTAGACACGCCCTTTTCGAATTCTTCGAAATCACAATTTTTCTCACAATTAATAATTCCCTCCGATTCAAATTAACATATTACGCTCTCGAATAAAGGATGAAGCCGCGGATGAAATCAAACTCGAAGAATTTCGAGCGCGTTGACAATCGTGGCGGATAGTTGGAAAACTGTTTCCATCAGAGAGAGAGAGAGAGAGAGGGAACTGTCGACCTGCCCCAAATATATCGTCGCAATGCTCAAGTTTCGATTGCAGTTATCCTCGTCGTCCCCCCTCCCAGAAAATTGCACCCCAAATTCGTCTTAGTTTCCATACACGAATTTCCACCCCTATTTGTCATGCTTGTATCGAGGCTACTTATTTGTACACGTCTCTCCGCATAGTAATCACGGAACGAACCGTTCCACCACCAAAACTCCACCATTCCCGGAAATGATCGATTTCTCGAAAGGTCAGCTCGTTTCGACGAGGCATTAGTCATCGGGTATATGCATACCCTCTCATCCGATGCGCATGACGAAAGTCAATTTACATTTTTTCTCTTTTTTATTTCATTTCACGAACGATTCGATCATTGAATTCCATTCACTTCACTTCAATTTCTCAATCATCTTCTGATTGACTATAATAATAGTTCGTTTCGTGATGAATTTTCAGATTCGTTCGTCTCCAAACACGTCGTATCGTAATTTCGATATATCTCTAAAAATATTTCCATTGCGGTATAATACTCGTTTCGCTCGTTTTACTCTTCGATACGAACGAATCGCCCCCTTCTTTCGTTCGCTTATGACGCTTCATTCCGCGCGAAAGCAATCTTTGCACCTAGAGAATCTGTCTGTCCAGGATACACGTTATATAGATCCGAGGCGAAAAGTTTTAAACTCGCCTTAACGCGGGAAGATGTGATCAAAGGTGATGGGAGGAGAGGGGTCGGTGGCAAACGTCTCTGCGGAACGTTTGATTGTTGGGCGGAATGGAATGGTGGCGGGATTCGATATTACCCCGTCAGAAAAGTAATTTACGGTGTCGTTCGGATTTCATCCGCGATCGTGGTCTTCGAAATCGAAACGATTCATAAAGCGAGATAAAGGTTACTCGGTTTCTCCTCGTAACACGATTTTCTTGCTTTTTCTTTTTCTTTTCTTTTTTTTTTTTTTTTGTTTCTCTTCCTTTCTCTTTTCTTTCCTGTCGTCACGACGGGGGACAACGGTTGTCACGGTTGGTTGTTTTATCAAACTCCTCCCCCCAGCCCTCTTTTATCGGAGTTTCGTTGGCAGGGCGAGGCCCAACTCTCGGGAGCGATGTAATTGGGTTTGAAAGGAAAGAGGATGGAAGTTTGAGACAGTTTCGGCTTGTAAGACAAAGAGGCAAGTTTAAAGCTTCTGCTGAAAGCAGTTTACACGCAGGCCGACCTGTTAAATAGCCTGGTCTCTCAGCCCCCTTCCCAAGATCTCCCTTTCCCCTTTGAGCGATAAACCGTTAAATTTTCACCAACTTGACAAAAGGATAAAGGGATGGTACACATAATTGGTATTCGTATCAGTTATCGAGAATGATTCGTTTCCTTATTCATCTCTCGCTTATTTTTTTCTTCATTGAATTTTAAAAAATGATCTAATACTTTGTACGTAATCTTTCAGTGATTCGTCGTCTTTTATTAAGAATATTTCTAAGATAGCATGAAAATAGTATAAAGATATCTGTACACGAATAAATAACCCACCATTCATCGTCCATTCCTACAAATCAACGAACCAAAATATACAACAAATGATTATTTCAACTATTTCTATCCATAAAGAGGAATTTGGAGAGGAAGCAAGCGATACTTTGCCTTAACAATTAATCCTTTCTATTGATCAATTATGTGTCTCAAAACTCGCAAGGATTCAATTTAATTCAGGCGGCAGAGATTTTCAACGATCGAGTCGTTCCCAATCTCGTCCATCCACCCCAAGTGGCGCGGTATCAGACCGATATTGCGTCGCGAGCTCGACAAAAATAGAGCTGTCGCTATTTCCCCCGTCGTTACCGCCCCTCCCCCCCTCCCATTATCGTAACCGTAACCGTTACTGCACCGAAATCGGGCGAGCATCGAACCAATCCCATTAATGATTCGAGCGGTTCTCGAAAGCGATACGATTTCGATCCGTCGCGTCAATCGGCGCGACGCAATTATGACAGGTGGCCGGTATTGCGTGCGGAGACAGAGAGAGAGAGAGGGGGGAAAAAAATCGGCTCGATAGGCACTTTGGCGGGCACAGATACGGCGAATTTGCCGCGTGCGAACCGTATCGCGTGTCCACGATCGACGCGGCCACTCGGTCGCCGACAGATTTATCCGGAATTCCCGTGTCGGATATCACGCGCGCCATCGAGTGACGCGGTTATCCGGACAACGGTTCTTTCCGTGGCAGGAATGGGGTGGAATTGCGAGGGGCGAAAAAAATGATTGTCGAGGTTATTTATTTTTTTATATATATATATAATTTGTTTCCTTAGTCTTGTTAGTTTACTTGAGTTAAATTAATTTCGATTATTTGATGAATTATACAGAGAATTTATATACGTAGAATAATTCTAATCACTTCGTTTCACGATTCGATTAATGTAGAGTGTTTCGATGATTTTCAAATTCCATCATCAATTCCATATCTCAACGATGCTCGAGCTCTATATAGCTTTTAAAGAGACGTTTAAGAAACAAGTTATATGGCGCAGATACAAAGAAATTGCATCGTTATCGTAGAATTTCGATACGAAAGGAGGGTACAAATTGGCAGCGAAAGCTCGACTCTTCGAAGTGGTGCTCGGCGGAGAACAGCCAATCGAGGTTGATCCACTGGCAAGCAGTGAGGGCGTAATTTCGAACTCGTTTCTGAGAAGCTTGGGAGGAAGAAACGTGAAAGTTGGCTGCGCACAATTTGGTGGGGATCGAAGAAGGGGAGGAAATTTTTTATCGTCATTTAAATATTTAAAGATTGAAGGATCATCGCGAGTGATGAATTGATATGAAACGAGTGACAAAAGTATGAATTAATTCTTCAAATGTATCTTCTCAATCATCACGAGGACAAGTATGAGAAATGTTTGTTAATATTATCAATATTATTAATATAATATTATTATATTATTATAATATTATATTATAATATAATATTATTTCTTTAATTTTTCCGTATTTTTGCCGTATTTTAATTGTTATGTTTAATTGTTTTAATTGTTCATGGACAGAGATATCCGATCGAAATCTCGCATATATAATAACGATTAATTTAAAAATCTTTAAATTAAAAATTGATTACAGATCGAAAGAGAATTGTGACGTGAAAATCATTCACGATATCATAACTGGCTGAAATAATGGAAAATCTCGAGTAAAGTGCCGAGGCAGTTCCGATAGATAGTCGCTTACTACCTAACAAGGGCAAACTTGAAACAAACGGGGGCGGGGGAAATTATATAAGCCGGTAGCCTAATATCGATTCACCGCTATTTTCGAGAATTAATAATTGCCACCTATCGATAAGTATGCGGGGGAGGGGCAACAGCTGCTAGGGCCGATATTGAATTAACAGGGCGCCCGTACGGAAACACAGGCGCAAGAATTCCGTTGGAATATTCGTGGCTTCGATCGATCATGCCAACTTTCCGCGAGAAAAGGGACCCTGGCCTTTGTGGATTCTCTCGACGAATTCGTCATCGTATCGGTGAGAAATAAGTCTGAGAGTTTCCTCTCGGACCGAGCACTCGCACCACCCCCTTCGTGGTTATTATTACGAGGCTGGAATTGATAATATCTGGAGGGAGAGAACGTTACGGCGTTGCGTGCGGTAAATAGATAAATGCACTTGACTCGAAGTGCATGAAACGGGACGGTGAAGATAGGGCGAGGCGAATCGGGAAAATGTATTACCACGGAAATAATTTGCATTTAGATCCCTCGATATTTCAAACGAATGGAGATCGCGTTTTCGCAACTCTTCTGAAAATTTCCTGCCTAGTTCCTTCCGTTATCTCGCGACTATGGAACAGACCTATCGTAAGACGATTCGATACGAATTAACGCGTAGTTTTCTTTTTCTTCTTGGATTGCTTCGTTGTTGGTGATAAAATGTAATTGATAAAGTAACAGGTTTTGTTTTTAACATGGTTGTATATAGTTGTTATAAGTACAAGTTGTTATAAGTGAATTGTAATAAAAAAGGAACGTGAAATTTTCGAACGAGGGAAATTAATTATATACGAGAATTAATAAATTTTCAGAATTAATTTTAAGTTGATAATAGAATTAACGGGAAATTCATTAGTGCACGTATAATACGTAAAGTAATTTCAGATCTTTGATTCGGTGACGTATTCGCGCGAGGTATGCAACATCGAATTAATTAAAAGTGGAATAACAAAAGACAGGGATTGTTGATTATAACAAAATCTTTATTAAGGGAATTCCGATTATTTTCAATTAATCACCTTTTCATTTCTCTCCAATTTTTTTTCCTCAAAAAAAAAAAAAATTCCTCACCAAAATTATATACGTCTGTTGAATTTCCTTCTAATAATCATTACGAGGTGGCGCTTGCACTTACATTTATACAAATTAAACGAGTTTCACGAATTTCGTAATTTAAAACGCTTGTTTCGTGGTTTCAGCGATCACTCAGGGGTCGTACATCAGATACTATACAGCCGTCTGGTACGACACCGCGGCTCTAAAGGAACATCGGAGCAGAAGTCGTCGTGACGCTTCAACTTCCGGCTATCCGGGAGACGCGACGCTGAATCTACGCCTTCACGCTCTCGACAGGTTCGTAAAACCCTCCAACCAACCTACAACCCGCTTTTGCTCTCCCCGAGCGGGGGAGAAAAAGAAATCGAGGCGGTAACGCGGTCAACAGTGGGGTGTGGAGGGGGTGGAAATAGGGGTGAGAGCTTTATCGGAGGAAAATTCTAGTTTCTCGCGGCTGTCAAAGGCGGAATAATCTATGGATGAGCGGCCATTTTAACGGGAGTGGATAACACAGAGGGGGAATATAAATTTTCATTTCGGCTCGGCGTCGACGGACAAACATTGGCCGTGATGTATAAATGATCATGGTGCGCGATGAGCTCGAACCATGATCGGGATTTTTACTAAAAAAAAAAATCCAAAGGATGTTTTGGTTAAATTTTTCCAACGTCGAGAAAAAAATTATTATCTGGAAATGCTTCCTCTTTCGATCATCGTTTGCGTTTACCGAAGAATTATCAGAGATAAATAATAATAGGTAAATTAATATCATAGATATTATTCATCGTTTGAATGATCTTTAATTTTATTTTTTATATATACGATTTATAAAGATTTCCGCAGAAAAATATGATTTGATATAGGATGTGTTGGTAAATTTGCATACCGAATGTGGGACAGAATTTTTTTTTTTTTTCTTTTTTTGAGGCTTCATTTTCGAGAAAATTATATTTGAAAACTCGACAAATTACTCGTAAAATTTGTTAATTTCCAATTCGATACGAGTGTGCAATCAGCAGAAAGTTATTTCATTTTTGAAAATATAACAAAAATTTTTCCATTCGAAAATTTTTTTTTTAAAAATTCGTTGATTACACGTAAATATATCTAATTTATATTATCGACTAACAACTTTCTCGTCCCAGAAATTCAAAAAATTATTCGAAAATTATACGTGGAGCATATATATTTTTTTCTTTACTGTCTAATTTAATATTTTTTTTCAGCTATTTTTCGATATTACTTTATAATATATATAATCACGAAAGAGAACAAAGATTTTAATTAAAAATTATTTTTCCCAAAAATTATTAAATCCAATCAAATGATAAAAGATTTATCGATTACACAATTTAAAACGTTATAAAACGTTTTAAAGAATTTTTCTTTAACGATAATTTTCTTCAATTTTACAAATTTCTAAATTTCCAGATTTCGGGATACGTTCGTGCATTGGATTTTCTTAAAAATGAAAAGAAAAGAAAATAAGAAAATATGATTTCACGTATTTTAATATAATCATCCTCGCGAAACAATTTACTCGAATTCGTTTACCTTTGTTGAAAACGAATTGAAAAGTTTCGCAATTTTCAATACACCATAATACTCACGATGATTTTCTCCTCGTACCTTCGAAATAATAATACAAAGGAAAATGTTAGCTCAGCCCGTCACGATGCAAAGAGGTAATTATATTATGCACGTGAAACCTTCTCGAGGGTGAACACAACTTTCCATACAGTACAGTTCAACCAAAGAAGTCGAATTTTCTTACCAGCCAGCCTGTTTCATTATATTTCGACCGTGCAAATTTACGCGTAATTCAACGCGTCAGCAGTAGAAATGAACATTCTAGGAGAAGTCTCTCGGCTAAATGAAATATCGAGCGAGATACTGAATTATTCAAAAAGAAGGAACGCAGTGGAGATATTTAATGAAAAAAAAAAAAAAAAAAAAAAAAAGGAAAAGAAAAAATAATTGTTCGCATTATTTATATATAATTACATTTCTTACGTATAAAAGAAATTTCAAATTTCAATAGAAACATTAGACAAATTTTTAACGTGTACTCCGAATTATTTTAATAGCTTCGACCAACGTTGTTACATTAACGCGAATCGTGATTAAATAAATTACGATGTAAGGATAAATTGTACGAATCAAACGCAAATTTAAATTATATCGATAAATTAACACCAAGTATAACGATATATTCGATTTATCTAAATCCCTGTACGTATAACAAGGGCATTCGAGATAATTGATCAGAGAAATATAAATAGCCGTATAAAAGAAAAAGAAAAAGAAAAAACTTACACGATTCACCAATTAAGGGAATTATAACATCAAGAGGCGGATAGGAACGTGGAAAATCGATACGAGATACATTATGACGAGATAATCCCTGGAACGAGTTGTATCGTAGTAATGGATGCACGATTATCCCCTTGCGCATTATCCGCATTCGCGCATACACACGTACGACGTACGATCGTCGGCCTTATGCGACGTTGACTCGACACGGTGGCCATATGCTTGGTCGGGCATCGAACACAACCACGTCAGATGCCATCGACACGTACCTCTCTAAATCTCCGCTTCATGCTCGGGAGAGGCTCCAACAACTCTCTGTTTCGCCATCACTGAAACGATTCCTCCTTCGATTCCAGCAATTTCTTCTGGAAGAGGAGAGCGGTGGATTCATTTCTTCACTCCTTCTCTTATCCTTCTCAGTTACGAAACTTGCCTATCCCTTACCTCATCAACCCTTTTCCTCTGCTTCTCCACCACCATTCGTTCCTGTTTATTCGATTTTCCCTCGAATTCCTCATCGTATCGATTTTTTCCACCCTATCTTGGCAACGAATCCGTTCTTCGAATCGCTCCTCGTTAACTTTTGGTCTGGAAAATTAATTAATCGAAAATAACAAATTTTGAATAAAATTGATATTTGAATTGCGACAATTAATTTTTTGTTTATGTAAAAATCATTTAAACATTTCCAAAATATATAATTTATTTCTCGCGTCATTTGTTTGCAAATGAATTTTATTTATTACTCGTTTCCCGTCTAAATCCAAATAAATTTTATTTCCAAGGAAGGGAAAAATTATTACGCAATTCCGTCTGGATCTGATTCGGCGAGAAATTCGTTGCCAAGCTGTCGTCGGCCGCCTCTATCCCAGACTAATTCCCTCGGGCCTCGCTTTTGACTTTTTACCACTTTCACAAGAATAGCAAGAAGTATCTGAGATTTAAAAAAAGAATCTAGAAAAAAAATATATCATAAATAATCCTTCGATGTTAGAAATCGACTTTCACACAGATTCACGCTTCGTTCTCGAATATAGAATGGAATAATCCTTCTCCGATATAGCACAGTTAGCCATGCTAGTTCAAAGTTCAACAAACCATCGAGATTAACCACCAGGGGAACATCTCTCTCTTTCCATCTTCAATCACCTCCTGCTTTAAGAAGAGAGAGCATTTTCTCCCTCTTCGAGGAGATGTTCCCCTTTCCCGATCCGACCTCGTGAAAAACCGAGGGAAATCGCGTGTCTCGCTCGTGGCGTTAAATTCCTGAGCAGTTCCACACACCCCTCCCCCTCCCCCGAGGACTCGCCCGCTTCCGTGGCATTAAATTTTCCCCGAAATACGGACGGCGGGACGCCTAGGGAAAAATAGTGGCGGTGAAATTTATAAATGCGTGTTTCGGTCACGGATAACGCGGGAGAAAGGGGAGGGGGATGGAGAGGGATTCTTTACTTTAGATTCGAGATTTGTCTTCGCTCTTCCTCTTCACTCGATTTCGAACGAAGATTCAAAAGTTGACCCGTTTGATGGTCCATAATTTAAATATCGTCCTTGGGAGGACGATATGAACACGAGGAAATCTCGCGAGGGATGATATTTCATAAGAAGTTTCGTTCGTTTTATTCGAATAAGATCGGGATCTTAGAGAGAGGTGGAGGATTGGTGGATGTTTAGAAGGGCGTGGTAGAAGGCAAAATCGAAAGTTTCCTTTCCGGTTTCGCTCTATAAAACTTGGTTTTTATTGCTTGATTCGGTTATGGAGGCCGAGCAGTTTTACGAGGGGAGAGTATCAAACTCGAGAGAAAACAACTGGAATTCTTCCGGCGTTTCGATAAAGCTAAGTAGAGGATAAATTCGAGGATGGTACGAGCTTCGTATCTCCGTTACCTGTCCTATCGATGGTAATGTATTTCCAGAGATAGTCAAACATGCATCGTTTTCCAATCAAGCAAGGGGAACATCGAACTTCGCGTAAGTGCACCTTATTATTTCTTATTTCAATTGGGCTTCAATTTTTAGAAAGATCTTTTAGGAAAAAAATATTTCTTAATGATGAGATCCATTTGAAAGTGAGAGAAACTCTCGAGAAAATTACTTTCCGCTAATGGACACTGCGTTGAAAGTGAAAGACGCTCTCGTTCCAACTCTCGTTAACAATGTCCATTCCCGAAAAATATTATCCCCTTGTAAAATTTTACTTTCAAATTTTCGATGATTCTTGTCCAGATATTATCAAAAGTTTCTAAGATATTTAACCAGATCGATTTAAATAAATAAAAACACTTTGTATAATTTTCATCTATTATAGAAACAACGTCATATATTCCACCTGATATTCCATATAATTAAGAACAAGACACAAGAATGCACACAAGATTATCAGGATTCGAGTTATTCCAAAAGGATGAAACACTCTTAACCCTACAAAGGGGTAGTTTACAGCGATTGTTATCGTTTGGACAATGGGTATCGGCGACAAGGATGGTACGGTTATTTTCGAAGAATCTCAACCCTGCCTCTCCCCCTCGAGCTAGAGATAAAGGGATGCAATTAAAATCAGCCACGTAGCCTCGTCGAAATTTCGTTTCTTTTGTCCCCTGCTTAATTGGAGTGTTCGTTAATGAGTGATAATCGTACATACTGTTGCGAGTAAACCGGCGATACGGTTCCAATTAACCTTAATACCGGATACTTATCGCGTTCGGGCCAATCGCGTCGTCTAATTGTAGAAATTTCGGACGTGGCGAACGGTGGAAGGGCACCCCGGAGAGCGTATATACCCGGAATCAATTCGAAATCGATTCCGTTGAGGTGAACAGGGTGGCTGTTCAACCCGCAACCACTGGGGAGGAGGGGGTGTGTTTCCATCCTCGGTATCATGGAGAAACAATTTCTTGCTTATTAAACCCTGTGTTTATCGAAACTACCTTTTACCACCGATAAGATATTCCATTAAGTTCCCCGTGTTTGTTCCCTTTGCGTTTTATTAAGCTTCTCTTAATATTCCTAAGTAAATAAATTTACATCTCATTGTTACTCTATATTCCCTGGAAGGAAAAATTGCATCTTCGTTCATCGTTAATAAGAAAAAAATGGGCTGGAGGGAGTGAAACATCGAAAGGGATTAAGTGTTATTGATTGAACAAACGTTTGATTTTAAAATAAACCCGTTAAATCACGTAACGTTTATAGCGAAATTTATCGACGACCATATAAATTATGAAAAATGGAAATGTTAATCGAAATGAAAATGTAAAATGTATATAATAATGATTATATATATACGTATTTTTTTTTCACATTAATTATATATTATAATAAAATTATAATATAATTATAATAATAATAAATAATATAATTAATATAATTAATATAATTAAATATAATAATAATATAATAATAAAAATAATATAATTATAATAAAATTAAATATGCTTATCGCATTATTTTAAGTTTATATCAAAGAGGAGTTACGTTTATTCGGTTTTTTTGGGGGGGTAAAGGATACTTCAGAAGCTGAAATCTATGGAAATATTTTCAACGATGAGCATGTGAATGGAAATTACATTAATAAATTTATGAATTAATCGTAAAAACATCACACACATCGATTTTGCACGTATCCGAGGAAAATATTTTTGTCTAAAGATATGAAAAAGATTATATTATCGAAAAACAATGTATTATTTCAAGAAATTTTATAATTGTATTATGGACAATTCATAATCATCATCGTCGTACCTTCAATCTGTCGAAAAGGGATGAAAATAATTAAGTTTAATTACGAGACTATCCTTTACAATTCGATAATGGAGAAACCATTGCGGATACGTCCAAGAGTATTAATCAGCGAGGGAAGGTCGCTCTATGGACGACAGCATAAAGAAGAGGGAGGGGGAAGGCAAGAAATAGCTTTTACTTCTCGCGTTTTCCCCCCCGACGTGCACGCCACTCTATGCACACGTGAATGTATATTACGAGGTAAACGAGGTTGTCGTGGGTGGAGCGTGCACCACCCTTGCAACTAATCCCATTTCTCAATGGTACACGCATCACTCACCGCTCCTGACTAATCGTCCTTTCGAGGAGGCGAGCCTCTCCCTCGCATCGTAAATCGAGCAATAACGCGGGCCCCGACAATAATTTTCGATTCAGCCGGCTGTTAACCGCGAATTTCCATAAATATTCCAACCCTTGTTTCCACTTGTTAAACGAAACGGTTAACGCTTGGACAATGGAGACACGTGAAAGCAACGAGGCAACAATTTTGATTCGACGGTAATACAATCGTGGGGCAAATTGGATTAATTGTTGAAAGCTGGTTGCTTTGGTGAAATTGGGAAGGAGGATCGTTGCTGATAATAAAAAATTTCAGTAGGGGGTTGATATCGGGAAACGAAAAGCGTTCGACCAAATTTGTATTATTATTACTTGTTATTAGCAAAGCGTGTGACAAAAATTCGTTATATCGGGTATTTTATTAATATATATATATATATATATATATATATATATATATATGTGTGTATTTAAATAATTTAGAAACCATTATTATATTATTATATAAGTTATTAGTCTAAAAGCACTGTTAATTACACGTGTAGTTTAAATACACGTGAAATGGGGATCTCTATAGTTGAGAGCACATTATCGCAATTTCCTGTTAAGTATAAAGCGAATTTTATGCTCAGCTTTAAATATCAAATTATTATAGGGGTCTCGGTATAGAAATAGAGATATTAATTTTATATAAGGATTACCCAATTACGGCTTTGATTATAATCTTATTTGTCGAACAAAAGACTTTTTATTATTATTTATAAATTCATCGATTAAAATAATCTAGAGTGATATTATCGCTCGAATTACACCCAATTATCACTATCGAATATAATAAAACATCGATTAAAACGAATTTCAATTAATCCGATGACAGATTATCCGAAATACAAGGTGAATGTATATAATTAAATTAGCATATCTGAAATATCTGAAAATTTTTATATTCTGGACGAGGCGTTCTTTTAATGAACGTTTCACAAATTTGATTTCTTCTGATTATCAAAAAGGATTTGTCTCCTAATTAGTTGGGATAATCAATGTCCTATATTAATCGAAATGGATTGGAAAATTTCATTACAGATCCGATGGCGGAATAAATCGATTAATATTCTCATAACGTTCGCCCGTTCTAATTCAATTTTGCATAAATATCGAACGACGGGGGATTAATTACCCGGTCAGCATTTAAAGTTAAATTAATTGATAATCAATAGCCGATGGAATTATTAGACAATTTGGTATGTACGCCACAGGGCCCTCAAAATTCAAGTAACCCTGATCGATTCGACTAAACATTAATTCCTCGATATCAATTATATCAATCGATGTCCTTTGCACATTTGTCATTCGATCTTGGCTCGAAAAGTTAAGACCACTCGCAATTTTCAACATTCTCAATACATGAAATCTTGAAATTTAATCATATTGCAAACATAATTATATTTACACACACGTATTAATAATTTTTATTATTTTTTACCTTCATAGCCAATCTTCTCCTGATGTAAATCAAATTAGGAACGGAGTCTGAAATTTACTTGTACAGAAGAGAAAGGAGTTCTGGATATTAAAAATCAAAACTAAGAAACAAAGAATATGATAAAAGACATAATATACGCTACTCAAAGTTGATGAAAAATTTTCATCGAATTTTATGATCCTTCCTAAAATTTTCCCCATTAATNTTTTTACCTTCATAGCCAATCTTCTCCTGATGTAAATCAAATTAGGAACGGAGTCTGAAATTTACTTGTACAGAAGAGAAAGGAGTTCTGGATATTAAAAATCAAAACTAAGAAACAAAAAATATGATAAAAGACATAATATACGCTACTCAAAGCAGTTGATGAAAAATTTTCATCGAATTTTATGATCCTTCCTAAAATTTTCCCCATTAATTACCAACGTTAATTAGCAATTATTAATAAAATTTATTAAGAAATTATCAAGAAATAGCATAAACTGTTCGGATTTTACCAAAAGAAACGCACACAAAAAAAGTCGTTGATCATAAAACTTGATCTTTCCTAAAATTTTCTCCATTTTAATTAATAACGTTAATTAATACAATTTATTAAGAAATTATCAGGAAATAGCATAAACTATTCGAATTTTACCAAAAGAAACGCACACAAAAAAAGTTGTTGATCATAAAACTTGATCTTTCCTAAAATTTTCTCCATTAATTAATAACGTTAATTAATACAATTTATTAAGAAATTATCAAGAAATAACATAAACTATTCGGATTCCAGGTACCAAGTCTGGAACTCTCCGTATCATAATTAGAAACGTCTCATCTCCAGGATATTTCGGTCTCCTCGAAAACACGCGCACACACACACACACACTCACACATACCTATTTCGTTGGAGCTGGCAACGTCACGGCACGTCCGATGCAAATCTGCACGCGATATTGCTATCTGGCGAGTAATGTCGCGCAGATACGCGCCCCGTATCCAAACTTTGGAATAGTTGTCCCCCTCCCCCCTCCCCCTCCTCCCGTCTATAACGCGAATGTCGTTTGCATACTCGACCGATGTCCCGCCAACCTTCTTCGCGGACCGCCCCCGTGCATTGTATTCGACACATGTGAATAATGCGCATCGAGCGTCGCTATTACCAACCAGCCATTGAACCAGTGGGCTTCCCCGGCCCGCCTGGCCCACGGGCCAGTCTTTGCCATGGAAATTCTATTCTATTCCACTCGATAAGGCACACCGAAAAGGCTCTTTTGCCCGGCTATTGAAATACACGAGGGCGATTTAAGGTAATCGACAGTTGCCTCCAAACAGATCGGTTTTATTCCGTTTTGAAGGGAGATTAAGCAACAAGTAGAAAGGATTAGTTTGTGATATTTTAGATTTCTTCTTCCTTTTTTTTTTTTCTTAAATTTTTTTATATATATAACATTTTTAGGGAGGGAAATTAAAGGCAGTCGTATGATATATTTATAATGGTTAAAGGTTGGAGGAGAATGAAATAGGGAAATTGATAAATAAATAATAGTTACTATTTTTCAAATTATAAAGGTAAAGGGGGGTTGAGGTATCAAGGAAGAGTCGAAGGATTTTTATTTTTACCGTATCTTTCCATATCAAACTTTCCTCCGTGTTTCCGTATATCAATTTCACAAGTTTATAAAAGAGTATAAAGCTCGCCACGCGAAATGTAAGAAGTCACGGATTTATGCATTCGATATATCAACTGTCGTTGTTCGTTCAGTTGTGCGTCACAAACGAGCAAACGTTCTCTTACGGTTTCGAGGAAACGAACTTATTTATATACGGCTTCCTTTTAGATTTACACGGTATAATATTACGTAAGAATGATCCAATGATAAATCAGCTTTATTAACTCGTGATTAACTTCGACGGTATCAAGACAGATCGAGTTTGTTTAATTTTTCATTTTTTAAAGATATTAACTAAATAAAGAATATTCTTGGTATTTTTCAAGATTCGGACATTCATCAAAATAAATATCGACTCGAGTCGAATTAACGAAATTTTTATTCGCTTCCTCTTACATTGTTGGAAACAACAACGTATCCGAGATAATTTATTTGAAAATATTTCCATTTCCAGGAGTAGATTCGTTTCTATATTTTATCCGAAGTAATTACTTTATCAGAGGGCGTCATTTCATCACGGCTCGCCGGATAGAATCGTTTTAAAGTTTCTCGAAGATTTGCAATTTCGATTCCCACGCTTTCCCGCTCTTCAAAACTCGCGCGAGTTTCAAGAATACACAAAGTCGGCGATCGAACGTATCCAGACTTTCCTCGTTCTATCTCGAATTGGTCCGGCGCAAGATGTCGAGGATCGATTGGGAGACACACGATTTCACCTCAATTTTTCCTTTCTTCCCGTTCCTCCAAAACTTATATTAACATTTATCCAAACGTTTCCAAGATAAATTTCAAACTCTTATCGATTTATCAATTTAGTTATCGCGCGAAGAGGAGATTGATCGAGTGGTTGAAAACGAATGATTTATTCTCTCATGTATCGAGTTCAAAAGTTCTAATCAATCGTTTCATCAGCTTTTTCTTAAGATTTCCTATCCTCCTCCTTTCGACAGTTTATATCTCTGGAAGGAGGGGGAATGGAAAACTTCTTTGCAAAAGTTTTCTAAATTTTTCCAACGGATTGGAATTGTTTTTTGGATGAATTATTATAGTCGATTTTCTCCAGTTGGAAAATTTCGAAGTTCACGATAGGATCCTTGCTTTTGGAAAGTGTAATTCTAAAGAAGCTAAAAAATACATTCCAGATCGAAATACTATTATTAAATCTCCTCCAACCGCACGTTAAACGTGTTTTTCGACAGATAACGTTATCACGTGTCCCACAACATGTTATTGTTGAATAAGTTGCATAAGAGATACCGGTGAATTTACACGAGTCGTAGAACATCATTGTTATTCATTTCTCTTATATTTTCCTTTCACGATTCTTGTCGTTACATTAGAACGGGAATATTATTACATCCTTCCTTTTTGCCGAGAACAATTTGACAATTGTCAAGGAAATGGGATTCACTCGCGAGTTTTTGTTAATAAAATAAAAGTTTAAAATCGGTCAATCGAATTTATTTTTCCTTGTTTTTGTTAATTCTTGACAGAAATCGAGAATGATAAAACTTTCTATCGCGGTATAAAGGTATTTGGCCGGTATTTGATTAACGACTGCCTCTAATTACTTTAACGATATTTGTTTCATGCTCGACACTTGTGCGAATGTAGCCAACTATTCAACTCGTTTCAACTAAAATTGTTAGCTAATGAGTTCCGTTAATACACGATTTCACCTCGGTGATGGTCGGGATATATATAGAATATGGTGGAAATAAAAAGGGCCGTATTATTCCTTTTCATAATTAAATGAAATTAAAAATTTTCAATTATTAAAATAAATATAATGCGCGTTGAAAAATATATTTGGATCGTACCACAAATTTATTCCACTTGCCTGATTATGTATACTAGTTGTTATTCTATTTTCTGATTATGAACCACGCTGCATTTATCTGACTATAGCCATTTTTTTTACAGCTAGCAATGACTGTCTTACTCTACTTATATCCAGATATGCCCGCCTTGCTTTACATATCTGAATACGATCGTCTTATTCTACTTATCCAAGAATGACTTCTTATTATATCTGTTGTATATCTGCATATTTTTCTACATATGTAACATACGTAGATTCTACGTATAGCTATCTTACTTTTCTGATTGCGCTTGTGTTCTTCCACTATTCTGCAAAATAGTAGGAACTATAGAAAATAATATACGTGAATATATACTATAAAACACTGTGAGTGAGGATTAAAAAAAATGTTCTTCCTACAAATTCTACTTTTTTAAAAATTTAACATCACTTTCATACTGTCAAATCTTCTATCCATTTTGACTCGTTTAATAAATAAAAAACAGTAAACTAATTATAATTACTTTTTACACAAACAAATTTTTCGTGTTACAGAAAAATCTCGTTTCTTTTCTAAATCTTTAGATTTTCGTGCAATGTCCCAATAACGTGTGTGTATATTTTTATAATATTCGATCGAAAATGTTATTCGACCAGTCACATTTGCAGTCCCGATCCTTTTACAAGTCACCCCTTTTAATTGAACGCAAGATTATTCGATAAATCGGTATTATTCGCCCGGTTTAAGAGGTATTTTCCTCGAGAGAAATATTTTATTAAGGAAAGCTTCCTAAAAGATAAGCGGTATTTCTTGAAGAAACAGCGAGGTGTAGGTGTTTTAAACAGTTTTTCCATCGTGTCGAAACTCCTCCACAGGAATCCCTGCCCGGTCCATTATGGAAATTCATTAAATCCCGGCCATTCGAATTCGTCGGTATCCCTGAAATGTAAATTTTCAACCTACCAATTCCGTAATTACTTTCGCATAATGCGCATTTATATGTATTGCGCGCGTTTCCATGGGGCGTTAAATGTTTCCCGCCCAACCGTATAAATATGTATGATTTTTCTCTCTCTTTCTCATACTTTGAACACACACGAAGCAAGCTAGTAGTAATACAGACTCGCATTATCATCGTCCTCCAGTTTGCATTACATCGATCGATCTCTCGTTTTCGATCGAGGAAAAGAAGAAGAAAAATATTCACATTTTTGAGATACTCTTTCATATATATATATATACATATAGATACAAGATGTTGCATCTAAATCACGCGTTTACACGGTGTAAAATGATTATTGGTATAACGATATGGTAATTCACGCGCAGCTGTAATTTAATTAATGCTCCCTGTAGTATATAGGGGAGGGGGCGGAACATTACCAATTTCGATGCATTACTTCCTCTCTCTCTCTCTCTCTCTCTCTCTCCCTCGTATTGGCGAAATTAATTGTTAAAAGTGAGATGGCCGCTCGTTATTATTTTGCATACAAAACACCGACAATTGACATAATGCGCGCGAATCGATGAAAGATGAACTCTCGTATCGTTTGCATGATCCCCCCCCCCTCCCCCCTCGTTTCGATTTTACACGAGCATAATATTATATCACCTCCCCTCCTCCTTATATAAGGGGGAAACAAAATCGAAGTTTATCTTGCATATACATGTACATATACACATATACATGTACGTGTGTACGCGATATCGATATATCGAAGTGGAACTTTTCGGAACGGAGGAACAACTTCTCTGTAAACTTCCGTGGAAGAGGGATTGGATCAGAAATTACACACCCTTGGTTAAAAGTCGTTCCATCCCTTCCCTTCGTTAACCGAAACGACACTTTTCTCCTTCTCTCGCGGAGACAAGTTTTCCATTTCGAGGTTGTCGAAACCGGAAGTCGATGATTGCTCCACGAGAAATAAGTGGAGGAAGGATAAATATAGAAGAAATTATTACCAAGATATATATATATATATACGTTCGTTGATCGATCCTCTTTCCTTTCAAGGGACAAAGCCCTGATGTTGGACGCACGGGGGGAAAGCAGTTCGATAACCACTTCATCAGCGGCGAATTAATCGTGCACGCGTTGCTTTCAATGTCTCATTAGTTACATTATCGCGATGCGCAAACGCTGGAACAGCTTTCTCCGTGATGAATGATTGAAATCAGGGGAGGGGGAGGAGGTATTAACCATGAAAAGAGAGGCGACCATCATCATCGATGTGGGATATATCGTTGTGCTTAGAGACGATAATTAGGTGAAAACATCCACGCACCCCTCCTTCCCCCCCCTCCCCCCTCGGATCGGATTATCGATTGTACACGGTCGCATGTAAATCGTGCGCGCGACTATCTGGAACACGTAAGGGACCGGTTACAATATGTGGCCCATGTCGCGTTACACACAGCGATTATTATGCGACACACCTGTACACGTGAAGTTTAGTTAATAGCAACGTTACCCGGCTTCAATCTGTTTGCCTGTCTTTTAAGTTAATATCGTAAATATGATTAAATGATGGCGCGTTTTCTTTTTTTTTTTTTTTTTTTGTGATCTTTAATGTTAATCGTGCAACGGTATGCGAATACTGTAAACAAGAAAAGGATTTTTAAAGAAATATATGTATATATATATATGTGTGTGTGTGTGTGTATGCATATATAGTGACGATAATAAAACAGTAGATTTTGTATTACAGATTTGTATTATAGATTGGCGTGATGGATTATTTGAACAAATATTATAAGGTTTAGAAGAATTTAGTAATTGAATTCGCGCAATTTTTTACTTTTATACGTTATATTAGATTCCATATTTTATTTTTGAAAACCGATATTACCGGTGGAGCAGTGTTCGTAATTCATTGTTTCAAATGTAATAAATCGGTTTGAATTACATTTACAATAACGGGATTTTGTGAAAGCATCATGCATCGACAAACGTTTGCAGTTGAACGAGATGTATCGCGAGAATACCTATCTATCCGTTTAAATTATTTTTATCCCGTTTATTTTCAATCGAAACGTTTATCGGTAGACCGAGATACATATGTATACGTATACGTATGCATCCTGTAAGCGGCGGTTTATGCAATTTTCACGTAAAACGTCATATTTTATTTATTAAATGTATGCAAATTTTTCAACGATATTATATATTGCGGATTAATATAACGAACAATCGTACATCTGGATACTTGATTATCGATGTAAGGAGTTTTCGTTTTTAATAATCTTGCTAATGTAATTTTATTAATTTCTTTTCTAATTTTTATTTTTATTTCAGGGTGTTCAAGATGAGGCTTATCAGAGATACGAGTTTATTCCACGAAAATGTGGTGTTCGAGGGATCGAACGGCCGACAAATTGCCTTCGACCCGATGCATGCCTACACCGGAACCTTGGAGGGTAAGTGAGCAATCATTACAATTTTTTAATGAGCGTTGCATTCTTTCTACGTAGATGAAGAAAATAAAATAAAGCGCAATATACTTGTTCACTTTTAGCTAATTTTGAACGTGAAAATTAATTATAAAATATAGAAACGCGTTTGACTTTTTCAACTTTTTCGAACGTAAGCTTCGTTCAATATTACGAATATCAAATCAATTTGGAAGGAAGGAAAGAAAAAAAGAAAAATAACAGAAGCTTTTTTTTACTTTCACGCAAAATTATATATCGATTAAATATACTCGCGAAATATTTAAAGCAGAAAGTAAGTACCTATCTTTCAATTTAATAATTTTCATTACAAAGCGATTCAATTTATTGCAGCAATTTAATTATCCATCCTACTTTCGATCTACTCTCAAAACTCATTCGTGGTTCATTTTTCTTCGAGTTTTTCCCCTCTTCCAGTTTTCATACGTTTAAACGTAGAAAAAAAAAACATATTAGAGAAAGATACGGTATATATATATGGTATAACCAGCAGAGGATTCGAGCTTCGAACAGGACGCATCCAACGAGAAATTCACGCGCTAGCTCTAATGAAAGCATTTTGCGCTTATTTCTGAATCTTCGTCGGCAGGATAGAGGAAAAAAGGGGCGAATTCCGGTTGGTCGGTGGTGAAAGAGCCACTAGACGATTCCATTTCTTTCTTGGCCAAGATCCCGCCAGTGAAATTAAAATGCAGACGGGAATCGATTCGCCATAGTCTGGTTCGGATTCTTGTCCGGTTTCCGCCGTGAAATATCCTCGTGATATTAAGAGCCGTGTATACGTGTAGGTATACGGCGTATACAGGTATAAAGGATTCGATTGTGATGGCCAGCGGAAGTGATATATGGTTGAAAGTGTATTAAAATTACAGGTCGGGTCGAAAACTGGATCGAGCTTGAATTTTCGAAATCTCGTTCGAAGTGAAAAATATGTGTTGTAAATTTAGAACGAGAAGAGTGAAAAGCAATTTTCTATGTTCCTTCGACCGTAAAAATTTTTTCAAAGATAAATAAATAGAAAATTAATTTAAAAATGGCCGAATCCAAATTTTACGAAAGTTTATTTTAATTACGGGTATCGAGTCTCGGGTCGCGTTGAAAATCGCGTTAAAGAACGTTGCATATGCAGAGTGGATTAAAAATCACTTTCTCATTTTTTTGATTCTATATTTTTTTAAATAAGTTTTAATAAGCAAATTTAATCAAAAAATTATTCACTCTAGAATTCGAAATCTTCGTTAAAATAATCGAGCAACGATTTCTGAAATAAATTCCTATTATATATATTTCCTATTATATATATTCATGAGCTGTATAACTATTCATCGCGAACGCTCTAATTATAAAATTTTATTTATATTTACAATATTATTTTCATCATTATTTACATATTATAAATGTTGTAAATCGATCAAAATTTAGATCGAAATACTATTCTCTCTCTCTCTCTCTCTCTCTCTCTCTCCCTCGCAATCGTATTTCTCATTTTCGATTAACATAAAATCTTCAATCATAATCAACGATATTTTTTTCATACAACGAAGCGTCAGTTGTCGCGAACAGATGGCACGTAGCATCGAGATTCAAGTCACGTGGACGTTTCTCGCGCGTTTTATTCGATTATATGAATTTTAAAACCTCTCCCTTTCCCTATCCCCTCCCCTCCATTGCTGAACGCGACGCATAACGAAAATTTCAATAACGCGTAAATATAATTACATTAACGCATTACTCGTATCGTATATTCGAATATAGAAATCGTTCCTCGAAAATGCGCGCACAACTTCTCTCCGCGTCTCTAACGAGAAACGTGAAAGAAGCCTGAATCGAAACCACGATAAATTCTTTGATAAATTCCCAACGAAATTCGCGGCCAATGAATTTCATCCAGCACGCGACGATTTATCCTTTTCTTCGACTTTTTCTTCCTTCCTTCTTTCCTTCCTTTCTTTCTTTCTTTTTCTTTTCTTTTTTTTTTTTTCACAGCCTATCGTTCGCCCTCCACCCTTGCAATTTCTCGTTTCGCGCCTCGGGCACTCTTTTCTCTCGCATCGTTCTTTGTTTATTCCATTCTCCTCGTATCTTTTTTTCCCCTCCCCCCTTCCCTGTTCCCTCCTTTTTTATTTCACAGTATCTCTCTTTGTTTGCTTCCATTCCGTGCTCTTTCTCCCCCACCCACCCCCCCCCGCTGGTCGGTAACGTCATTCCCTTCCTTTTGCGTTTGTTACCTCTCTCGTGTGGCAACGATACACCAAGCCAAGTGGGTTATTGGATGGTTTCCAATATGCCGGCTCGCTCGACCACTGCGGTACTTTATGCGCCCCCGTATCATTTCCACGCTGTTTTTTTTTTTTCTTTTTTTTTTTTTTTTTACGAGGTGACATCTCGTCCCCGACGAGAGTGGCTCGTTGACAAGATTATGATAATATTTGAGGAATCTTCGAAAACCATCCGATGATGATTAATTCGAGCGTGTAGGATTTTATTCGGGTAAAAATTTTATTTATTTGTTTCGATAATTTAATATAAAAATAATAGGGAATAATAGTCGAAGAATGTGTATGGAGGAAAGAGATCTCGTGAACTTTTATGATTGAAGATCTTTATTGGAGAAGGAAAATATGTGAGATTTTTCGAAATATATTTTAAACGTAATGAAAAGTAGAGAGTAACAATTGTAACAAGAATACCAGCTACGGTATGTATTATATAACGTTATATATAAAAATTATTTGTAAAAGAAACTTTCCACAGATCTTTCTAGAATTCTCTAGATTAAAACTAGATATTTTATTGTATTCTATTGTTTTTTTTCTTCTTCTCAGAAACTAGATTTATTTAAGAATTAGGTAGTATAATTAATAATTTGTAATTTATAATGAAATGATAACGTGAAATTAGCATTTTATTTAACGGATCACACAGATATTGGAAATATAAAAATAGCAGAAGACATAGGTGATGTAGAGTACTTGTCTTTGAATAAATTGATCCGCGTTCGATTCTCGAGAGATATGTGTATTCTCGTTTTTCACGAATTTTACACATATCGTTGTAAAGCATCGAACCAAAAATTTTCTCATGCATAAAAAGAAATTATTTTGATATTTTTCGTTACCTTTAAACGAAATAAGTGGCTTAATACATCGCAATAAATAATATCCTAATAAAATGAAAAATATAGTGTTCAAAAAAAAAACATATTTAAAAAGAAAAGAGGAAATAATGATCGATAATTTATAAAATAACGAGCAAAGAATAGGAATGTAAAAACAAACAAATAAATATAAATAAAAATTTGCGGTTCGAAAATACAGCAATTCTAAAAATAAAAATTTATTAATATATATATATAGAATAAAATAAAAAAAAAAAAAATTGTAAAGCGATCTCAAATATAAATCAAAATATAAAGTGTAAAAATAAATAAAGTGGAAGCCAGTTGATTCGATTTAGATTCCCGCAGTGGCGTGTAAACACGTGTATGGAAGTCAAACAGCGACTACGAACGGCTAATATGAGTGCTCAAAATTCAATGTAACAGTGTAAACCTGAGTAAACGAAGCATCGTGCTTTAACAGACTCTAGCATAAAAGCAAGTACACACGGCGAAGGAGTAAATCGAGTTGAAAATCCGAAACTTTGTCCAAGTCCTTTCCTCAAAACTCTTCCCTTTCTGTGGTAGATCTGGTGATGGATATATATATATATTTTTTTTTTTTATATATGTGTACATAATAGACCATTTTATTTATCTTTGATATTTCAATATCTTATTTAATTTAATATTTAACACGTAGTCGGTCATTGTGCGCACTTTGAGTTTATTAATTTTTTTTATACGTTCATTGCACCGTATTTAAATGTATTTTTAATCAACTTACGTCTCTTTCTATATTTTTAATCAATTATTAATTCTCATTATTCGAACGTTATATTTAATTCAATTATATCAATGTGTCCGTTTTAAAAATTCATTCGTTATATCAATTATTATTAATATTATAAAAGAAGGCCGCAGTCACGTTGATTCTCTTTTCTACGAATCGATTTAATTCGTTGACCAACTCGTGTTAAGTAAAATATTGAATATCGAATTGGAACATAAGGAAATCTGTTCTTTACGTTTCTTTTCTCTTTGATTTTCGATAAAAATAAAATTTAAAAATTTTACCGAACGTATAATTCGATATTCGCGTGATATCGTATTTTTGACAGTGAAAGAACGAAGATTTAAATTTCACAAATTTTTCTAAAAATATTTTCTCTCCTTTCTGAAAAAGTAGAACGAAGAAGAAAATTATTTTGCGATTAATTCTCCACGATATATTTATTTTTATATTTATTTTTATCGATTTACGAGAATAAAATACAAACTTCTTTCATCGATTGAAGATTTAGTCACAAGTTGGAATTTCCACGTTAAAGTAACGATAGCTTATTATTCGGGAATTTCATAGGAGATAAAATTGACTCGTGTAAAGGATATAAATATTCATGATTCCGGCGAAATAAATTTATCTTCTCAACTAGGAACATGGATGCCATGATTAAAAGTATATTGCAGCGGCAAAAGAAAAAGAAAAAAAAAAAAAAAATTGGACGATACATTTTTATAATTAAAACTTCAAAGTAGGCAGGTAATTTCTGCTGGATTTTATCCCAATATTTGAAATAATCACGTTCGAAAGAAATTCTCACGGGTTTACCTCTTCTTTTGCCATTTTAAGGATATTAACGCGCCTATATTTAAAGTGATAAAACTCGAACAGGAGATGAAAATATTTCTCCTTGAAATCAAGAAAATCCTCGCTCTTTTCATGCTGAGAAGCATTAAAACGTCAAAAATAAGCTACGTTTCGTGAATTTTCGCCAAATTATCGTTGAAGCGAATGAAAGAAAATTTTCTTCAATTTCGTAACAATGTATCACTTTGACGAATGACTCTATCCACATGCATATAATTCGAAATTTATATTTACGTTATATTGACGAATAGAAACGTAAGCTGTGTTTCCTTTAACCTGTGTATATATCGATCACCTGCCACTAATTAACCATGTTGCACGCATTTGCCAATCAATCACCGAATTACAAGATCAACATATTTAATGCGCGTTTAATTATATTAATTACGCTAAAACGTGTTTTTCAAATTTCCAAATCATCGAGGCTATATAGATGGATATTAATTTCGCGCTGATTGCATACAAACAAACTTGAATTACACGGTACATTTAACGCCTTGTCACCATGTGAAACGATGAAATATCATACATTAAATAATCGAGGAAATTCGCATACCTTTGTGATTAAAATTAGAGATTTCTTTCTGAATCGATTGATCAGACTTGTTTCATAAGCGACGGAAACCAGGCAGCCAAAGCTTAGCACGTAAGAAGCACATACTTCGTACAAAGTGGAGAAATAATCCCAAGTGATTTCGATGTGAGATATATCTCGGCGCAAGTTTCACTGTAAATGGCGTATGTTTAGAACGTTGCGTGACACGTTGCTCCATATTCCCTCTACATCCTCGCGTATGATGCGTTGAAATTCCAAAAGGAATTTCCAAAGAAATAATTTTTGAAGCTAAATCATTTCGAGCGCTTCAAAATTTCTTTATTCTTTTCTTGTCGTCTCCATCGATCATTATACTTGAAAGTAAGGATTGAAGAGTGAGAAAAGCTCGCAACGATATCCAAAATTATCAATTTGATAAATTATCTGTAAATCATGTTATCAAATATCGAAGGTTCCCCAACAAACTCGAAACAAAACGTGCATCTATAATTCTACAAATAAATTACTAGCAGAATAATGTAATAGAATTTAATCTAATAGAAGACAAACGTCATCCTTCTTTTCTCAAAAAATCATAATCAAAGGAGGACAAGATTGGAAGAATGAAGGTGGATGAAATCGAGTATCTGAAAACGGAATAACTGTATTGGTTGGTCGGCGTTGGAGCGTTAAACAAGCTATTTTGCAATCTCGTTCGCTGCTTTCCACGGTCCTCGGCAGAGGGGGCGGGGAGAATTTTAATCATCTAAGAGTCGTGGAAGAAGAAAGGGAAAGAAACGCGATGCTGGAGAAAGAGGGGGGCGGAGAGGAGCGAGGACGTCACTTACGAGGAATTGCAATTTTCTTTAAAGACTTCGAAAGAACGGGCCTCTCCCCCCTCCTTCTGTCCCGACCGCCAGGTGGCACCGGTGTCGGCCGAATTCTACCGCCGTTGTGCACATCTCCACCCACCCATTCGTCGAAAGCAATTTCCATCTACGAACGGTTTTCATCGACTGCCACCCGACCCTCTTGAAAGACTTCCGCTCGCGGGTCTGGCAACTTTCTTTTCTCTCATCCTCTGTCGCCCACTGCTCCATGCAAGAAATTGTGAAATTGTGATTGGCTCGAGCAACAAACAATTTAAAATATGAGAGACGTATAATATAAGTACGTTGTCTTGTTCGATTACAAAGAATTTAATTACTCTTTAACAATAAGAGCATCATGAGAGAGTGTTTATTAGTTTCATCTTGATAAAATGAATGATATGATAATTGTGAACAATACACCAACCATTTTGAATTATTTCGAATCTGTGTGTAGGTATATTCGTGTGACATATGCTTGTCACATATGCTTGTCACGATTAATCTCGAGACAAATCTCATCATGAAAAAGACATTTAGAGAGAGCAAACGTTATGGTGGTAATTCGAATACTTTCCTCTTCTCTGTCTCCCTTCCTGATGAGGGGATGGTATCGGTTTACCGGGAGACACTCTCCTAGAAACGACGCTTCTTAATTACGTACAAGCCACCAGGATGCTGGATTAGGTTTTCACACGGAATTCTGGAGTCGTGAATCGCAGGAACCATTTTGAGTTCTCTCGCGGAAGGGGTAAATTTATATTATACGCATTCCACTTTATAATAAATCATTCTAAATCTTCCAAGATTTTTCTGCAAACTCAAAGTTACAGAATGTACAGATACATATTGCACATTTATCACATCGAATTACATTATATCCATGGTACTCGATATATCGAAATATACCTGAAGGAAAGAAAATAAATAAATTCAATTCTATCGCGAGAGACAATCCCAATTTCATTTCCTACACCATTACACTTTTTCTACTATGATATTATCGATCGACTCGTTATTGAAATAATTATGCGCGATAGAAAAAATACACCTGCGACTAGTCTGACTCGTCAAAGAGTAGAATCGGGAATAATTGCACCGTTATCGGCGAAGGGGTGGAACAGAAACTATGCGGCTATATCTCTCGGCGATTTAATCATCTGCTCTAGTCGAAATCGTCCATTTATAATTACCAGAGAGACAAAGACAATGGAGAGAGGGAGAGAGAGAGAGAGCGGGGGGCGCACGATACCTTTGAGGGTTGTACATCTCTTTCGTTATGAATGAATCCGGCAATGAGTTGGCACGGTACCAAAGGATTTCCAGGTGGCCGCGAAATTAAGCTCGACCCCGAGCTGAAACCCTCGGCTGCAATCTATGCTTCACTGAATTTACTGTCCTCCTACTTGCACCACCCCGTGGAAGACGACTTTCGCCCCTCACGAACCACGGCAACCACCGTGACAACCCCTCCCTTCCGGTGTTCCAGCCCACACAAGCCTCTCCTTGGAACCATCGTTCCTAACCTTCGCTCCTCCAAGTAAGTCCTGCCAGCTGCTACCAGGGTGATTACTTCTTCATATTTTACGCTCCACCGACCGCCACCTCTCTCTCTCTCTCTCTCATCATCTTGTTCGCCAATCTCTCTTCTGGCCAACTTCGCTTGCCATTGTGGAGAGAGGTCAAGTCGTCCCCCTTCGAGAAAACACCTCTTACGGTTTGTCACGGGTAAAAGAGATATTCTTGTCGATTCTCCTCGAAGATGAGGACGAGGATGATCGAAATTATTCGAGTTTGATTAATTAATAGAGGAAGCTGACGGAGGTGGAAACTCTTGGTTGGGATGATTATTATAGAAGGTTTTATATTTTGACGAGTGGAATAGGAGGATAAATCTCGTTCTGTTTCCATTACAGTTTCTTTTTCTTCCATTTTCTTATCCTTTTAATATTCTATTTCTCTTTCTCTTCCCGCCAACTTCTCTTTCATAATTCTTAAAATATTCTTCTCGTATCTTTGCATCCATCATCAACAGAATTTAAAGATTAATGAATGTAACTACGACTGAATAAACAGCGGAGGAGAAGCTCCTTTTTGCTTATTTATACAATTTTTAACGTACAAACATAAGAAAATCGTTACGTTCTATGCTCTCATCGATCTCATTTGATAATCTTGAAAAAGCATTAAATTACGTCAAATTGTCATTTGATTGATCGAAATCGTTCGTTCTCATTGCGAAAATGGGATGCGTATTATCGAACGATAACGCTTTATTCCATCGAGTCGAAGGTACTTTAAAACCTCGTTTTATCCAATCTCAAATAAAATCTGTCAAAATATGGGACAAGCGTTTAATGCAATGGCATTTTACAATGGCAAAGCGTGACGAGATCACGAGCGTGGACGGAATCGAAGACTGAACGCTCTAATCAAGTTAATGCGTATTTTCCTCGCGTCCACGGCACACTGAATTACAACCCCGGAATTTCGTTCCACATTTCGACTCCATCAGTCTTTGATGTTGGCCGAACAGCGTGCCTCGACTTCTGACGCGATGAATTTCCAAGATAATCCAGGGATTTCGCCTGTCCCTTTCCAAACTCGATCCGAACCGCAATTTAAGGAATACCAAGTGGATATTAAATTTTCCTTGAATATTAAACATTGTCTTTGATCTGATAAAAAGTTTCAAGATAAATAAATTCCACGACCTATTAATCTTTTTGTACATCCCGCTGCTGGTTGATGCATTCCAAATCAGCTGTTGTCACGTAAATTACGTATTTGATTGAGCAAAACCAATTTCTATCTAGCGAAATGATAAAGTTAATCAGCCGTACAATGCAATCAAAACCACATCGCTTCGTCAAATTGTCATGTCAATGTAGTATCATATTTGAATTTGATCGAATCCTGTCGAAAATGGAAAAATTGCAATATACACTGCAACAACTATTATTATTAAAGAATCACAGTTCGTTTGCTTCGATGAGAGCGAGGGATCAATCGTTTCAATGCTTAGAAACATAATGATAACATATTTATCGATAGGATATAGATTTTTGAATTCCTTTCCTCGATTATACCATTATTGCTTAACCTTATTGATCTCAAATTTTTATTCGAAAGAAAATTTGAATATTTCGAATACGTAATCGATGAAAACTCGATCAACCTTAGTTCGTGATATTTCTTTGTCAAACTGTAAAAATAAAAAAAAAAAAAAAACTTCCAAAATGATGGATAGCGTGCACTCTACACGTATACTAATAAAAAAAAAAAAAAAACGATCTATAAGCACGACATATGGAGAATATAATTTTCACAAATTACGTAAAAATCTATAAAATCTATATCAAGAATTAGAAATTAAATAAAACTGCATTTCATCGACATCGTTCGATGATTAAAACTCTCTCGTGATTGCAAAAAACGAATGAAAAATAATTTACGAACTCTTGATACACACGATAATTGTTTCCGAAGGAACATTCGGGGAAGAGAAGTATATAAAAAAAAAAAAAAAAAAGAAAGAAAAAAAAAAGGAGAGGAGATGCAGAGGAGAGAAGAGGCAAAGGTCGTGGAATTTCTTCGTCTCGTCGAAGGAGGAGGATGTAACAGCTGGTGGTAACAGGATAATTACTTCTTAGCATTTCACGGCTGGCCGAATCTCAGGCACATTATGCACCCGTGCTGGAAAGCTCCTTGCCCGTTTTCAAGAACTCGTGATTCCTGGCTCGTGAAAAACTTCTCCTCCTCCTCCCCCTCTCCTTCTTCTTCTTGCCTCGCTTATCCACCACCACGGTTCGGTGATTATCGTCCGACGATTCGTCATTTTTCTGCGCGAGGAAACACGTTTCCAAGCCTCGGATACGGTTGTACATTGATTAACAAAATCACGCAACAATGATTTCGCCCTTTATAAAATGTGGAAAATGAGTTTTCGTTGGGAAATTCAATGGAGTTATTATACAAATGTTTCGTTAACGAGGTTTGTTTTATTTTTACGAGCTTCGCTAATGAACGGTATTTATACAAGATGGCGTGTTTTAATCTACGTACATGCTGGATTAATTATCTCTAGAGCTGTTTGTCGTGCAAAAATATATATATATATATGTTTGAAATAGAAATTGTTCGTTTTCAAAGAGAATGTAACTTGATTTAATTGGTTTGTCTGGTTATAATATTTTTTTTAAATGGAATTATATAATTTTTTAATCAATGTACAAAAGAATATTAACCTATTTACACGTCGAAAATTTCTAGATGGAAAATAATCGTTGTAATGAAATACGGTCGATCCTCCTATTACATCTTCTTTACGACGAAATCATCAATCTTGTTGTTATATTTTATAAAAATAATTCGAATTTTCCAACATGATTGAATTTCCATCTATCTAACGATGAATATCAATGGAAGAAATGGACTTTATACATATACATCTTTTATTTTGCAACACGAAGATTCTAACAAGTTCTTAAAAAAAAAAAAAAGATGCTATTAAGCGAGGTTAATTGAAATGGTAACTCGAGGATACACGCACTTTGCAAACCGTTTTACCTTGAAGCTCAAACACGGTCGATTCACTATTCTAATAATCGATAGCTTCTCCATGGGAACACGCCGGGGTCGAAGATTTACGAAGGCGCTTTGATTGCCGGTGATTAATTCTTTAAACGCAATCAACGGAGTGCTTCTAATTCTATGGCCCATTGTTCCACGTTAATTGCATATCATTAGATGGCGTAAATCAACCAGTTTTCTTTTCGTTAATTAACCGTTCCCCCAATTGAGTTGTATTTTACTGAGGTGAATACGAGTGTTATATTTGGCATCCGTTACCCTGGATCCTTGGTTTACTTCTCCTCACGACAAATTACACATGTAGAATCATTAAAGTAACAAAATCGATATTTCTAAATTGATTGTTTATCCTCGATATCGAAGATAATCGTCTTTTTTTTTTCCATTTCGAACGCAACGATTCGAAATCGAATAGCAATTGATTAAACAGAAACTCGTTTATTACAAATCTTCCCTCGATCGGATTTTAACAAAGAGGAAGAAACTACTGAAATCGGGATTCCGTTCGTCCCATTGATTAAAATGTATAGTTATTAGACGCCGTGGTAAAATGATCGGTCGGGAAAAACGCGCGAGAGCGAGGAGATTGGAGGGTAAAAAGGGTTAATAAGGGGTGTCGAAACAGAACGTGACCCTTACGACGTGGCTTAGAGCGGTAGAACGATAAAAACGTACGAAGCGGTTCATATTCATTTGCCGCTTAATTGGAAATTTATGGCCACGGGGAATATATTACCCGGGTATACCGAAACTGTCGGCCGTAACTTTCGCGGTGATGAACTTTAAACGCGTATCAACCTCCGCACCCTTTCTATCTTACACCCTTTCCGCGCGCGACTTTAATAACGCTGGATATTCCGTATGAAAATGTATTAACACCGATGGAACAGCAACTTCTATATTTACCAAGGATACATCCCGGATAATAAACGAGGACGCCTTGTTTCATTATTTATTTTTTAAGTTGACCGGTTGTAATAACATTCGATTTTAACGGGTGATTGCTTTTTCGTAAATCTCGTTTCAACGTGTTCGATGTCAGAAACGATGCGTTGTGTTTTATCAGAGATCGTATTCAAACGATCAAATTGAATATATTCAAATATTTATATATATATATATATATATATATCGCTTGTGATTGTGCAATGTCAATTTTCAACTTTTTTTTTTTTATTTATTTAAAATAGATGAAAGTAGAGAATGAGTTATGCGCTGTTTTTAATAATTACTGTCTGTAATTACATGGAATAGTTCGAGCCTGGTTATGTTGAATTACATCGTTAAATATAAGCCGATCGATCGCAGAGATATCGAACAGTGGGTCGCGTCTGACCGTACACCTACCCATTTCGCTTTGCCTTATACCCTGTACCGATACAATATTCATGAATTTAAATGATCTATCGATGACAGTAAGCAGTATCTAGAATAGGGTGTAAATTATGGATAAACAAAGTGGAATAAACCAGCTTCCTTCCAAATATTCCTTCCAAGACTCGAAGTCAAAAAAATCTGAATCCATTGTACGATAAAACGGCGAAGATGTACGGTGCAGTAAAAGTGCCATAATTAAAATTGAAATTGAAAGATAATCGATTCCAATCTTGACATCGAACAATACGTGACAAGGCAATTAAACGCGATTCAAGCGGGACGATTTTTAAACTTTTCCATCCATATTAAATCATCGATGGAAAGCGTTCTTCGAAAACGTTGCACCGAAGCGAATAATAATAATAATAATAATAATAATAATAATAAAAAAAGAGAAAAAGGAAAATTTACAAATTTACAATTTTCAATGCAGTCATCTTGTATTTTTTGCACCGGTCTCGTTACTTTTCTCTCCGTGCCCTATATTCACGGAACGTTTTCCACCCTCGTGGGGGAGAGGCGGAAGATGGGGAGGGGGGAGAGGAGAAACGAAGCGCAAAAATCGAGCGGATTTAATGGGACATAAAGGTATAAAAATGACATTGCTGCGAAAGAGGGTGAGAGCAAGATACGATCACCGGTTGACCAGTATTTCAAACTAATGGCCAGATGTTGTCACCTCTCGTCGGCCAGTTTGTCTTAAGGGGCGTAACATAATGGTCGCGTGAAGGAATCCACCTCGCCGCGAGGTGGAAACATTTTTCTGCCGTAGCGTTGTCTGCGCCGCCGCACGTACGGTTAGATAGCTTAATTGCGGTTTCACAGGACTGTTTTTTAACTGGGTTATCTTGTTGGGATATTAAAATAAGCATCGATCCAATTGAAAATGCAACTTGCAGAAAGGAAAATTAAAATCTATATTATCTATATTATTAATTATATCGTTGAATTATCCAAGATCGAATTTATCAAATTTGATTGAATTTACATTTCCAAGATTTTTAAAAAATTCTTAGCAAATGTTTCGAAAAATACAAAACGCATTTAGTTTTTCAATACTTACTGCAAAATGGTTTAAAAATTGAATATGTACATATATTTTGGTAAATTGATTTGCTCACGCACTTACATGTGAAACAATTTTTTTCTCTTTTGAAATGTGAATTTCAATTCTTTTTTTTTTTTTTTTAATATTTTTTGCAGTAGAATAATAGAACGCTAAAATCTGAAAATTTTATAATTTCAATTTTTACTTTTTCTCGTATCTCTTATTACAATTTATATAAAATTAAAAAAAAATAATGGAAAATGTTATTGAAATTTTAAGCGTTGATTTCCCCTTTAAAATGATGTCTCCCTAAAATTGTTCCACGTGCATGTTATTTTTTTTTAAAAATTCCAACCTTTACGCGTTCATTTTCCTTCATTCTATCTCTCTTCTCTTTCCGTGTCTCGTTCTAAACATTTGACAATCCATTTGTACAGCCATCGCACAAAAATTTCTTCGAATCGAAATCTTTATAACTCGAAGATTTTTAGCATCTCTTCTTTTTTGACAGACACTCAAGATACCAAAGTTTAAAAATACAATAATACAAAATATAAGGAAGAAACGAATTCTTCTTCAACTAGACTTACAAAAAAAAAAAAAAAAAAGGAAAATCAGATTAAACGATATGATTTCAAACTTGGAAAGATAAAGGATGAAAAAGTAAGGATGGATCGATCGGCAAAAAAGAAAAAGAAAAAGAAAATTCTCTGCGCTTCCCCTTGAATTTAAGGGGGCGTTCCACGTATTCGATTCGAAAATACGTATTTTTCAATCCCGAACGAAAGATTCACTCGGAAAAGTTGGCGCAAAAGTTAAGGTAGAATTCTGGGCGACAAGTGTCGAACGTCTTAGCGGGCGGGGAAGAAGGGGGCGTTCAATCTCGAATTCTGTGCCGACCAGAGAGAGAGAGAGAGAGAAACGAAATCGATAGGAATCGTAGCCCACGGAAACACGATACTCTACGGGGTGGGCCGGGGTTAGGAAGGAAAGAACAACTATTCACGGTTCGTTTGCAGCGCACAATGCAAACACACGTGTCCCCCACGATTGTACGAGATTTTGGAAGAGGAGATTCAGAGACCCATTGTACGGTTAAGTGGTGGATGCACTCGATATAATTCCACGTGCGAACAAATGGGGGAGGGGGGTGAGAGAAAGGCCACTCGGGAGAAGGATTATTTAATTTATGCAAATTTGTGGTCTCGAGTTCCCGACAACTCTGTCGAACGTCTGTCGATTTTCCTCGAATTGTCATTCCAATTAGTTAAACGTCCATCTCGTTTAAAACATTAGGGGAGGAGTTTGTTGATACTCGTGGTGTTATTATAACGAAATAATTAATGATATTTTTAATAGTACGAATTAGAATCGGAATGACAGTTTTTCAGTTCAGATCTTAATAATATATTTCAAGTTCACTGAAATTGGCAGGAGGAAGATTAATTTCTTTATTAAAAAATTATCGATTATTAAAAAAGAAATCAACTAGCTTCATCTGTATGTTATGTGAAAAGGAAAAAGTTGCACAAAATGATGCCCTGCAACAAGGAAGTTCATTGAAATTGAAAAAGTATGCAAGTTCTTGGCAGAGAAGATTTTTATCAAATTTGAAACGAGGAGACGATTGTTATTATTTCCAACGAATTGGTATCATTCTTAATGATAAAAAAAACTGTCAAAGGAAGAAATTATTCAAAGTAATGTCCTCGAAAAGATTATTTCAAGCTCGTTAATCAACACGAGTTTTATTTACACAATTTCACATTCCATCCGACGAAGAGGGGGAGGAAAGAAACTAAACATTGAAAAGCCAGAAGAATAATTTAAAAGATTAAACCCCTCTCCCCTTTCCTCGTTTAAAACTCACGATTTTTCTTACTTTTAACCCCCGTAAAATAGACCAACCGCCACACGGGGGCGGGTTTTATTTATGGGATAGATCCACGGACAGGCCTCACCCCGGAACATCGGGTCGTTTGTTACTTTTTATCAGAACCTTTCCGCAATTATCAACGGCGTTTCGTTATCTTCCCCTTAATTTTTCACTTTGCCGCGCGCGCGAGTCCGCGCAATCGCAAGATTGTCGGAGGAGGAAGCGGATGGAAGCGGTTTCCCCCGTGGCTTGCGCGAAATATAAATTAAACGTCGCCGCTTAGTTAGCGGGGAGAATAATAAATTGTAATGAAAAGGCGACAGGAGGCCGCTCTTACACTCTTTGAAAAGTTGGTAATTGCGACGAGAATGCGTACAGAAATGCTTCAGCAACGAATGCTTCTCCACTCCCCGTTAATCTTCCACTCGAATCTCTGAAAATCTACCAAGTCGAGCAGGGAGACGTTAAGCGTCTTCCACCATTATCGTGTCGCTGATCTGTCGTTTCTACATTTCTGTACGCCTGTTCAACGAGACGAGGCAGCAGATGTAAACAAATGTGTCTATGCGGCTATTTATTGCCTGCCAATCGAGTGTCTATCCTCAATGAGTGAGGCTTAAAAATATTTAAAACTGAGTGATATCTTTTTTAAAATTGGATCATAAAAAATCTGTGCTTACTATCCAAGCTACGGTGAATAAATCCTCGAACTGTATCAAACACAAATGACGAGTTAAAAATTTGACTAATAATCAAATCAATCTTCAAATAATTCACGTCGAATATCGTAATATTAATTCATCCAATCATCGCGAAAGGAACTCTGAACTCGAGTCCAAAAAGAAACTAGAAAATTACGTGAACGACCGTGAGGGACAATTTTCCTTTCTTTTATCACGGGATAACCCTCTTGATTACCCCCCCGCGCCCCGTATCGACGACGGCCCTGCATCAAAATTGTCTGTTTCGTACTTGGCGCACGTCAACTTGGAGCACAAAGCGATTAGCCCGATTGATGTTGCGCCGAGCGTTGTATACCATTGTGCCCTGTATCGCGTTATTATTTACAATAATAACGGGCCGCAGAGAGAAAAGGCTCATATCTCCCGTAACTGGATTAGCCTCGACAAATTGAGTTCCTGATTGGCTTGGTCGTTCGATCAAAGTCATCTCTTGTATACGAGCGTGTAACATCTAACCACCGTGGCGTGGGTACGCGTTTTGGTGGGAGTGTGCAGGCCGCCCGATGAATGCTGCGATGAATTTTGCATGCAATTCAGGCGAGATTAGAGCTCGCGAATAAAACGATCCCGAATCCGGAAGGAATGTTGCTCTTTGAAGGGAGGAAGAGAAAATCGACGAAAATGATGATGATAACAATAAATAATAATAATATCGATCGTTCGTTTCGAATTTTCGAGAGAATTATTTCATCACTTTTTGATCGAAAATGGCGGAACGGTTTAATCTCCAGCCCGCTTGGAGCGTGACGAAATATCTTGGAAAATTACAACACGTGTTCCGTGTCGTTTCCCGCGTTTCGCAATTACCGTCGAATTTTATTATTACGCCTGGCACTGTTGCCTCTCCCCCCACTTTCCACCCCCGTACGTCTTTTAGGTCGCGTTTTCCGCCACGTGGTGGCGGTGTGTTCAACTATTATTACGGCAATTTGAACCATCCACCGAACGGGGGACCGTACACCGCAGCCTGGCATTATTTACTCGCAATTATCTCTTTGACAGAGACGGCTGGTACGCCGTGCGGACCTCCTCGCGTGTCACCGATATAACTAGACCGTGACTGCGGCAACGTTAATCGGCTGCCACGTGTCGCAAAATTCGCGTCGATATTTTTCAACGAAACTTTCAAACTGGATTACTCGCTTCCAAATTCACCAGTTATTATGGCAATTGTCGGAGAAGAGAAAGACTGTTTATCTTGCAAATTCTTGGAATAAGGAAAATTATTGGAAAGACTTTTCTACCAGCTCGAATAAATAATATATAACATGATCAGACATCAGAATGTTTCGTTTCCACAACGATCCTTTTGTATTAAAAAAACGAGCGAAAGAGAAGGATTTTTGAACGAAGGATTGAAATTCGAGAGATTTTTAACTATTTTTAACTCCCGTTTCGGATCGATCTCTCCGTCAACATGGAAATCAAGCAATTACAACATATTCGTAGGGGTATTGTTGATGGTAAATGTAACGTGATCGCGTCAATCATTGGCCGGCACACAGGTGGATGCGATACGGTGACTATCAAAGTCTGTACCAACAGTCGATACCGCGGTAATAATTCATATCCGTTTCCGTGAGCTTTAATTTGGCCTGGCCGATATATATCGCGTGCATCCGCAATAAAATATTCAATGGAACGGCAATGAAAACGTATCCAGCGTGGAATAGAATGGAAAACAAATAAACGAGCTAGCTTTCGATCCGTCGAACGAAGGGAAAAGGAATGAATACGTGTTCGTGAGTGAATTTGGAAGAAGCGGAATTGGAATAGTTTTATTTAGGAGAATTTTAATTTCTTTGTAAATCGTGGAAAAATTATATATATTTATCAATTGTACGTTTTGGAATCGTATATTGTTGATAATGGATAGAATTCGAAAACGAATGCTCGCTCATCAAGCTCGAAAATTTTCCAGTTTATCTCCTCTTCCTTTCCATGCACCGATTAAACGAATCCACGCGAACGAACGAATTATTTCTGTAAGAAATAACGGGGAGAATTGGTTTTTCGAGAAATCAAATTTTTACGCTCTGAAACTTCTGAGAAACGTATATTCACCATGGAACGAAATAAATGTGACGTGACCATAGATGATGAAAATGCTCGTGTGAAAAGTTGGTCGTAAATCGTACGTTTGTGTTTCTTTAATCTGGAAAAAAATTCTGACCAGTTGTTCGTCATAATTTCGACGTGTCGATGAATTCACGTTATTCCCTCTCCTTTATATATTTCTTAAATCCACGCACACTACCAAAAAGCTTGAAAACGTTTGAATTTTTTTAAATAATTAAAAATGTATTCTTATCAAAAAGTGAGAGAATATTAAACGAGAAACGCGCCGTGAGTGAAACAAAAATAATATTTACTTTATGAATTTTTTCCAGATTTTCGACATTCTATTTAATCATTTCTCTAAATAATCTTCCGGAATCTCTACTACCCATTCATCTTGCGCATATTGCCGAAGCACTCGTGGACAAAAATATGTGTTAAAAATATTTTTCTATCGAGAAAAATCCCACTCGAATGCTCGATAAGAGACAAATTTCACAGTAACTCGAGCTAAAAAAAAAAAAAAAGAACGTATGAAATTTACAGACACGTTGAATTATTCATTTAAACAACCCTTGTTCTCAAACTTTTTACCGGTAGTGTTGTATGAATGATCGATGAAGGCGTGTCCCGTTAAAAGGAAACCAGAAATTAACGCTGTATGCACGCGGCGTATTGCAACGTTTAATACATTGAGAATTCTAATGGCTTGTTATTTTCGAAGACAAATTAACGCGATAAATGTAACGCAACGAGAGGGCGAAGTAGCTCGACAAGGGGCGGTCGCGTCTGACCATAAACAGGGAATAACTACTGCATACATATTAATGTCACACGTTATATGCGCGAAACAACGATATAAATCGATATAAATCGGGATTGCGCCCTTGAATCAATCGTAATAATTATGTTTATTCCAAACGTATATTCGATTAAAGGATTTTTGCATCGAAGGCGTGGTAAATAGAAAGTTGAAAACACTCGTACACATATCCCTTTCGAGTGCTCTGCTTATTCGGTTGTATATTAAATATTTTCCAAAATCGAACCAGTCTCTCGCGTGATTGCACTCGTTGCACCGTGAAAATTTCCGATTTTACGTTGATTACGCGAAAACTGTCCAACTTTTCTCCCTCGAAATTTTTTATTATCGAGTTATTATCGCATTGGTTTCGAAGTTTACATTATATATTAGAATATTCGTTTCGAGATATAAATTTTTCTTTCTTATTTTGGATTCGTATTTTTAAAGAATAATTTCAAATAATTACAATTTACAATTTTACAAATTTCGAAATATATATATATATATATTAGAATTTATTTCGTTTCGTTAAAATAATTATGACGATTATCGAATCGTTATAAATGTTATTTAATGGTTTCTTGTTAAAAGAATTTTAGAGAAAGTCGATAACTCTTTCGAGCTCTAATAAAAATCCGAATATTCTCCGAGAAACATGTAGAAAGATTGAGAGTAAGAGAGAAAAATTTACCACTTATTCACGAGACGATTCCTCCGACGTCGGAACGGAACAGACAGACGCTCTAGCGGTAGTAGGTGAGAAAGACCGGGTTAGTTTTTTCCTTTCCCATCCCAGAGAGCGATTCGTTGGCCCGGAAAGAGGATTTACGATTATAATTGAACCACTGATAAATCAGTCGTGCGCTGGAACGCGAAAGAAAAATCTACTGGCTGAGAAAAGGAAGAAATTGATTATGGAATTGGTACAGTGGAATTAAGACGAAGATGATTGATAATAAATAGAATAGCTTTTTCTTACATTCACAACGAGTAGAAATAGAAAGTGAATGAAAATAACGTGAAAATATTAATAGAAATTAAAATACACGTAATATTTTATATACGTACGTACAAGTTAATTTCTTATAGAGAATAATGTGTATCTACTCGTGCATTAAAAAATATAGGATTTTGTTTGAAAGAATAAAATTGACCTAAGAAAAAAATAATTATAAAATTACTTGAAATCTTCGAAACAGTTTCTAATATTTTCAAGAACGAGTAAAATTATTCAAGTGATAAAGTTATTAAAGAACGAAATATAGAAAAATATTATCATTATATATAATAATAGAAATAAAAGATACAAAGAGAAACGAATTATTCAAATTTAATCAAACTCGAACAGTATAGACATTAAAGAAAACAATCATTGGTGATAAAAATTAAGGAAAGACTAATGTTTGTGCGAAATATCATGCAATTATCATAGGTTGACTACAGACGCTTTTATTACGAGGGGAAAAAAGAAAGAAAGAAAGAAAGAAAGAAAGAAAGATGCCGGTGGTTTTTCAGGCAGACGGTGGAAAAGGAATATTAACCGTGCGGTGAAACGAGGCGTACGTATGTATATGCCGCTCACGTAAGTGGATTTTCATGTAAAATATTTCACGAGAACGTCACTCTTTTCGCATATCTGAATCACGAGATACTTGGTGCCTCTGCTCAAGACCAGACTTTGCTATTTTAATTTACAGTTTATCCCATTGTTCCGCTTCTTTGAATTCGCACTCTAATTCAACCTTTATTTATCCACCTCCTCCAGAGAGTTAGTCGTTAATCTCCTCCCTCCGCCACATAGAAGAAATCTTATTTATACACGGACGAAATTTCGTTGTACAATTTATTTACTTTCGGAACGAGAACCTTTTTTGCTTATTTGAGATACATCGAGCATGAAATTGAAGAAAAATTTCTTTTTTTCCTCGAACAATTCGAATAATCGAATATCTTGTCGAATGATAACGTTGGCCCGAAAAATCGTGGAGGTTCACGAAACGTTCGAGAACCTCGTTCGAAACTTGCAAAAGATGAGGCGGAGAATTTCGAAAGAGTTTTCAGGAAGATATCAACTCGAGAAGGGAACGATGAGTAATTCGCATAAAAAAAAAAAAAAAAAGAAAGAAAGAAAGGAAAAAAAAAGCTTCTGCCAAGTTAAACGACCGAGAACGGTCACGAGTGAAATTTCGGTTCCTTTCCGGTTTACGTGCGATCCGGTCGTCCGGAAAACTCGAAATAAGTGAATTTCTTCCCATCCCCTACTCCCCTTGTCGGTATCCCTTTTGCCGGAAGAATTCTTACGCAAAGCTGGAGTGTGGCTGAGAGCATGCTTGACGGCGCATTCCTTTAAAGCTGAGCCACTCTTTTTCATTATCTGCTTCCTACCATTTTCCATTCGCTGCTCTTTCTTTTTCCAAGGTTGGAGAAACGGCGATGGAACAGCGGTGGTCAGGAATATTGATCGATTTGAATTTTAAGCGAATCTTCTTATCGGGATTATTTCAGTTATAATTTCTGGGGAGGAAAATTTCCGATTATAACGAAGGGATCTTTGTTATATTTTTTATGATAAGAAAAATCAGTTAAAAATTTTGAATAGGAGTAAGAATTATCTATATAAATCGTAACCAATAATAAGATAAAATATTTTTTTAAAGTGAAAATCTTCATTGAATTCGTACATTAATAATTTTAAAATGTTTATACTTTGACTTTTTTTAATCGAATAGTTGTGCAAAAGACATAGTTACAAATGAAAATGTCATTGTTTTTCGCAACAGTATTATTAGCATTATTATTTTGTTTAACACCACAAAAAATAACTTACTAAATGTTTAATACTTGCATTTCAATGTTGGATAAAAAATTGGATGAAAGTTTAGATTACAATAGATTGTAATCTTTACAAGATAACTTATTCTTTTACTTTGATTTTTTTTTAAATCCAATATTGAGAAACATTGCAAATATTTAATATTTAGAAAATTACTTTTCGATCAATGATCACAAAATCATAATATCATGATAATAATTTATCTTAATGGATTTTTTAAACGGAAACCGTAAATATTAATAAAATTACACGACAACTAGAACACGACAACACGAAACTAGAATTATTTTATCAAGAATTTTCAAAATTCCCTATAAAGAGAAAATATATGTAATCGACAAGAATAATTTGAATCTAATTTATTGTGCATTGATTGCGTGCTTATCGCAATTCTTATTATAAAAAAAAAAAAAGAGAAAGAAAGAAACGATAAAGAATTCGGTAAAGAAACGACATAAATTCAAAGAAGTAGGAAATTTTTAAACAAAGAATTATACGCGATATAGATTTATCGTCAGTCAGATTTGTAACGCGGATGTTATTGTCCGAAGTAGATCCGGGAATCAAAATCGCGTGATGCCTGTAATTACGTGTTGATTAATTGAGCACTCACGCCAAGCTGCCGCTACCTCATAGCGACGGCTGCCAACGCCTCTTTTTTACAGGGAATTTATTGCTCGAGAGCCGTTCACTCCGTTAAATAAACCGTTCCCGTTAAAATGTTCTTTCGCATTAATAATGCCATATCTGATCAAAAACACAGCGCCCCATTTTTCCAGACACGTACGCGCGATAATGCGTAACATCCGGTATTCAATATACGTGTTGCTTGGCCGGTGCGCGCATGCGCGTTTGCTCTTACGAGATCTAGGGATCCCTAACCGATCCGAGAGTAAACACTAAGAAATTCACGGATCCGTATATCTCGTTTGACTCGATACTTTTATTGTTTGTTGTAAATTGTCATCCAAGACATATTTAACGATTTATAAAAAAAAAGAAAAAAGAAAAAATTTAATTCGAATTTTATCTCGCGTCGAATTAATAACGCGTCGTTCGTTAATTTCAGCTTCGGTGGCGATTTAAAATTCGGGAAATCGTGTTCAAAGATGGTGTTTCCAGGACGGGCATGAATTCTTAAGTGAAACGTTGCCCGTTCCCAACGTGGCACGTAACGTCTCGCCGTGGAAAAAGTTTCGACGAATTTACCGAACGGTTGGCAGCACGGCGACCATCCGAGCAACGTTAGTTACTTGGATTAGCTTTTTCATTACGGCTGGCCTGAGCACAGTTTAAAACGGAGGCCAATTCGTGCAACCGGATAAATCATTCATGGAGCAAATTACCCGTTCCCCAAACGATCCTTGCTTGTTTAGGGAATCTAATCACGTTTTTCTCCGTCAGCCAGCGTACACGGGGAATCGACTCGTTGAAAAGTTGCCCGCCCTTTTTATTTTTCTCGCGAATTCCATTCTTTTTAATCCATCGATACTTTGGAAATTCCACGATCCGCTCTTTCGCGTTTACCAATTAATTGTTTCCTTCCTTCTTCTTGTATAACGTTGCAAATATTATTCATCTATAATCTATAAATAGTCTAGACTTTTTACAACTATTTTTTTAATTTTAAGAAAAAATCGTTCGAATCGAAAGGGGAGGATTAATCATCGAAATGTCACGTGCGACGAAAAAAAAAAAAGAAAAAAGACGTGGAAACCGAAGGAAGAGGAACCCGTGTATGGAATCACGCTGATAAATAACCAAGAAGTAGATTTGAAGGGTTCGACGCCGATCGCGGAAGTTACTCGAGGTGACAAGGATTTATTGGGAAAGTTGCGATTGTACGTATATAAGCGCGCGCGCCAGGTGGGTGGTAGGCCACCACCAGCCTCGTGGCTGGTGTTATCAGCCAGACCGGAGGGTGAGAAGTGCGCTTTCCTGAGGAGTTGGCGGAAAGCGGGATGATCGTATCCGGAGAATTTCCAATCTGCAATTTGGAGTTTCACCACCCGGCCCGTTCTCCTCCGAAGAAGGGAGAATAATGGAGATGTCGCCGAGCATATTGTCGATTTCGCAACTTTACGAATTCCCTTCCTCGGCAACGATCGATTCTTCGATCTGTCGCGATGACGCCTTTCCACGGCGCCTTTCGCGGATTCGAACGAACGGATTCGCCGACTTCTCCTCGCTTTTCGACGCGAACCTTCCCATCGTATCGCGTTTTCTTTGACGATCCCCTCAACTTACCGGATTAAATGAATCGGCGGTTGATTTATTCGACGCGCGGTTTGATTAAATTTTGAATTTTAATTTAATTAATAATCTCGACACGTGACAGTGTTGTAATCTTGGAGTAGTAAAGCAGAGATAATAAGCAGAAATAAAAATGAAGCGTGAGTGGAAGAATGATTTTTTTTTTTTCTTATTAAATCTTTTCTTTTCGAATAATTTTTTTATTTACTTAAGCACTTCTCATCTTTTCTTTTTTTCTTTTCTTTTACCGGTGTCCTGGGATTTGCTCGCTCTCTTGATGAAATTTTGAATTTTAATTCATCTCGGGGACAACGTTAGCACGTGACTCGCGAGACAGAGCATTCTTGTAATGTAATCTCGAATAGCGGATAAAATCCTCCAACGTTCCAGTTGTATTGAAAAAAAGGCTGCTTGCTTTCTCAAATAATATTAATATTATTATTTTATTCTTTTCCTTTTTCGAATAATTATTTTTTTATTCTCAAATATTTTTCTTATTATTTATTTTTTCTTCTTCTACGCTGTATTCTCCATACACGCCGTTAAATCATAGAAAATAGGATCATCATCTGGATTGTATAGCAAAAATCTCTTATTCTCCATTACTCTAATAAACCCGCACAAATGTAATTTCTCGTTTACGGAATTTCTCCTTTGTGACTACGCCACTTTGGCAACCTACGTTCCGAATATGCAGATAACACACATATAAAGTATAATTTTCATTTGAATCCGCTCTACGAATCCGCTAACTCTTGCGAAAGTATCTCTCGTCTCGTCGAAAGAGAGATACTTGGGTCCCTTTCAACCCCGATTTCCGTCTTCTCCCCTATCATCTTGCCGATTGCAGCCCCAATGAGGAACAAAGATTGAGTGTGACGCGCGCATAGAGGCGCACAGGGTGGATGACGAGTTGTACAGGATGGAAACAGGATAGAGCTCAAAGGGAAATTGAAAAACCAAGATGGGAGTTTCTTCTGTAATTCCGACCGCTTTGATCTTCAATACCATATTGAATATCGTGCTTGTATTTTTTTTTTTTTAAATATATCCTCGGTCGGATGCGTGCACGCTAAATAAAATCGACGACAAAACAATTATTCAGTACGATCGGTTCGAGTTTTTCTTTGATATCTACGTTACCAGGATATATCTTTTTTTCTTTCTTTTTTTTTCTTTGTTTTTTTTTTTTTTTTATTATTACACGCGTATCTCGACGCGAGAACGAATTTCTTTTATAGAGAAATAGTGTTTGCTGTGCGGTATGGTTATCAAAGGAAGGGACACGTAATCCTTTTTTTTTTTTTTTTTTTTTATTATCATGTATCTTGACAAATAAAGGATGATCCTTGTGCGAAATAATGAATATATGAATATGGAAAGGAAGCTTGAAATCTATTGTTTCTTCTTCTTCTTCTTCTTTTTTTAAATATATGTTAGCAACGAACATGATTGATATAAGTGAAATAATTATTCCATTAATCTTTTGTATCGCAATGCGATATTTCTTTCAATCGAATTTTAAATTTTTGTTTAAATAATGAATAAGTAAATTGTGTTTATATTAAGCAACTTGCGAACCAAGTTCTTCGAATTTATCTTTCCCCGATTGAAATTTCACTTACATGTGAGTGATTTTGAACAACTCAATTTTCATGATTAATAAATAATTATTTAACATGGCTTGAACAAATGTTGAACTTGAACAATATAATTGTTAATATATGTTGCTAAATAATTTATTACAAAAATACACTTTTATATATGCAAAAGGAAATCCAGATACTTGAAAAATTTCTTTTCTCTCATTTCACATTTTCCAAAAATCTTCACAATTCACGTTATTCTTAATATTCTAATCTTAGCCAAGAGTGATATTCCTAAGAATCGAGATTTCTATTTGTAAGAGCCTTTCCACCAGTTTCGAAAGATAATATTCTTATTATTATTCTATACTTTTTTTTTCTTTTTTTTAGAATTTTCCAAGATCCGACAAAGAACAGAATCACCTTATGATAAAGAAGATACAAAATACAAAATGACGTAGAGCATAGTCATTAAAAATATAAGTATTCTATCTTAATCATTTTATAATCTAATCCTTATTCGTTTCTACTTTTCATATCGTTCAAAAAGAAAAGAAGAGAACGAGCATTGCATCGCTCGATATCGGCTGAAATTCGTTCTCAATTGGACGACAGGAAAACAGGACAATGTGAATGGTTAATTACCTCGTAGAGAGAGAGAGAGAGAGAGAGAGAGAGAGAGGGAGGGAAGGAGGGAGAGAGAGAGAGAGAAAGGTTCAAGTACGCGTTCGGTTTCTCGTGGGTGGCGGTGTGGCGCGCGCTTCGCCGCTTTTGAAATTTAAATATAGCGTACAAAAGGAAGGGTGGACAGAGGGAATACCAAGGGATTGGAGTGTACACCTGGCCCACGATGCCGAGGGCGTCTTTGACAAATACTTTCCAGCTCGTCGTCGCGTCTCTCGTGACATTTACTCGGGTCACCTCGGGCCAAATGCAATTTATTTTCACCCGGCGGCCGAAGAAAAAGGCAAAGAGGGCCGTGCCCCCTCCCTCCTGCACCCAGAGAGACAGATCCACATCTTGCAAATTACTTGCTAAGTCGAATAACAGGATCCGATGCTCGATGCTGTGTTTTAACTGTGTCTGCACTGTGGCTGCAGAGGAAACGCAAGGTCGCCTCACTTCCGAATATCGTCGAATTCCATTCCAGTTTTCAACTGTTCATTTATCGGAATGAAACTTTTAATGATCGATTGGATAAAGTTTGGATTTGTTATTCGAGTCCAGCCTCCAATGTTGTTCTTCATTACAGTGGAATATATCCATTACGAACGAAAACAAACAGGCAATACGATAATATACGTGTATACGTACAATTCGAATGAATATATAGTAGAATTTTTAGATAATAGAACATATTTTCGTAAATATAGATAAATTATTCTATAATTTTATCTATTTTATCTATTTTATGTTTTTCAAGGATTGCGTGGATTCTCTGGATAATATAATGTGTAATTAAATTAAAAATAGTATTTTCAAGTTATTTTGAAATTATATAAGAAAAATATGATAATATACGTGTATACATACAATTCGAATGAATATATAATAGAATTTTTAAATAATAGAACACATTTTCGTAAATATAGATAAATTAGTCTATAATTTTATCTATTTTATCTATTTTATGTTTTTCAAGGATTGCTCTGGATAATATAATGTGTAATTAAATTAAAAATAGTATTTTCAAGTTATTTTGAAATTATATAAAAAAAATATGATAATATACGTGTATACATACAATTCGAATTAATATATAGTAGAATTTTTAGATAATAGAACACATTTTCGTAAATATAGATAAATTATTCTATAATTTTATCTATTTTATCTATTTTATGTTTTTTCAAGGATTGCGTGGATTCTCTGGATAATATAATATGTAATTAAATTAAAAATAGTATTTTCAAGTTATTTTGAAATTATATAAGAAAAATATGAGTTGAATTATTCACGCAACGCTCTCGAATGATGTAACTTGTCCCTTAAATATCTCGCTCTGCGCATCTCTTCGTAACTCACCATCAATTAATTGCTGTTTTATCGCGTCATTAGCCATGGATCGAGCGCTAGAACGAGCTGCACCAGACACGTCCGATCTGGAGATTGAAATTTTTTTTACTAATTCATCATTGCCTCTCGCATCCCTTCGCTGTCCGCGAAACGTAACAACACGTTGATTTACAAGTTGATGAAAAACTCGATATTTCTCGCGTTCAATTTATTAACTCGTTCAAAGGAAAAATCGATACAGCTCGGTTTAATTTCCCGCAAATACGAATCAAACTTGTCTAACGACGCTATTCAACTGGCCATGGAATTTCAAAGGATCTTTTTTTATATGAAAGTATAAATTAAACACGATAGAAAAAAATTGATCTGAAAATTTTGAGAAATCAATGAAAGGAAGAAAAGGAGGAGGAGAATAACGAAATTGATTGTTTTTATTATATAAAAATGAGTTTTATAAATAATGACAAATAATAGTATTAATTAAATTGTAGCGATGGATAATTATTTATAATAATTTCGCTGATTTGGAACAAATAATCTAGATATTCATAATTTTTGTGATATGAAGTTTTATAAAACAGGTATGGATACAAAGTGAAAAAATTCTAGGATGCTTCTAAAGAATTTTTAACATGTTTCGAGCACGTTTAATCAAGAATGGAAAAATTGCTGAGTTTTAGAGATCAAATTTTATCAGAAACGAAGGACTTTTTCTCTCCAAACATTGTTACATTGAACGGAAGGAAAACTTTGTCAGTCTCTTAGAAATGATTGTCAAATTTTGTAGTTATGTATATCAACTTGTCAATTTTGATGATACGTTAAGACGAATTGATTTCATTATTAAATCTTCGTTGAATCACCTGTTACGAGTTATGACGTGACGTGCTTCGATTGGAAATAAATTAATTTACGTCGGTTTCAATTTACTTCGTGATCAATTAAACATATGGATGTCGACCAATTCGTGTAATTGTATCAACGAGTCGATAACTATGAGAACGGATCTGGGTGAATTTTATTTGAAATTCAAGTAAAAATAATTACTTCAAATACTTTTTGATTTTATTTAAAACCGCTGCTTTCAATTATCCATGATATCTATTTATAATAACAACGATTTCAAGCAATGTTGTTTTTTTATCTTAAATTTAACAAAATCAATAATCTATATATAAATGAAAGGATGACGTATAATATAATAAATAACATTATTTTTTGAAATGTTATTTTAAATTATCAGAAATATTTATCTCGTAAAATTATTCCGAATAATTTGAAATATGTTCAACTCTGGCGCCGACGAACGATATTATATGTGCATTAAGCAATTTCAATTAAAATTATATTAATCCAAATCGATCGATTTCTGAAGATTGAACGAATCCACTATTTTTACATTTCCCTCGATCCTTATGCAATTTAACAATTATACCAAGAAAATATCGTACACGTATGCATATTAGGATCACTTCTACCTTCCAAAAACCTTTTTTTCACAATTACTTTCCTCAACAACGAATTCCACACGTCGAGAATAATTATTAATCCGACAAAAATTATTTCATTTATCCCGGAATAATTCATAAAAAAATCAACTCTCGAGGACGAAGTAAACGATCAAAANAAAAAAAAAAAAAAAAAAAAAAAGATGGAGGTAAAGAGAAGACAGAAAAAAGAAAAGGAAGGATTCAATAAGCTTTCATTTTGCTTCCAACGAACGAATTGGTGCTCGTTACGAGAATGCTTCGAGACGGAGAAATCTCGTTGGGAAACATTTCGAGGAGAGCCAGATCCGATTGAGTTATGGCTAGTTGCCGGCGTGGTTGAAGAGAAAAAAAAGAAAAAAAAAGAGCATCGAGCTATCCATTTTTTTTTCCTGTTTTTTTACCTGTCTTTTTATCCCTCTCAGGTTCGAACCGTCGGTCCACATCGGTGGGAATTTGCGAAAAGCTCTCCGCTACAAGCTTCTGAAACTATCGTTAGTTTTCGTGGATGGGCGGGATTTATGGAGGTTGCAGCATGGAATTTCGCAACACGCCCGGGAAAAGCTGTTTTTCATAGGGAAATTTCGTTGTTCATCGGCAGGATCGAATCGATTGGATGCCTGGTGATCCTTTCTAACCGCTTTCACGCCCAAGCTCTCGTTATTTTTCTCGTGTTTTCGAGAATCTCTGCTAGTATCGCGCTCTATTTTTACCCTCTCTTTCCCTCCTTTTTATTTTTCCCCTCTCCCCCTCCCACTCTATTTTTAACGAATATTCTTTCGTGTTTATATCTTCGTGTTTGCTTTGGTGTTAAAGATGGGACGGGAACGAGCGAGAGGCAATGAAAAGGAGGAAATTATTGCGTCTAGGGGACACAAAAGAGGAGCGAGACAAAAGAGGGGAGAGTTATTTTCCGAAGGAAGCTCGGCTGTTTGAAAAGATGCTGCCAAATCGAAAATTCGAGGGAACCGATACGCATCGAACCGGTCGATGTTTCTAATTTCCACCGAAATTGAAATGTCGTTTGAACGAATTTCGGGGAATGATTGGTCATCGCCATTTTAACGAAATTATCCGCAATTTGTTCGTTGAAGCAATGATTATGATATATTTGATTGACCGTCTTTTTTTTTTTTAGGTTGATTCTCCGTTGGAAATATAAATTTATAATGCTACGAGACAGCGCAAAATTAAAGTAAAATGTCACGAAAAATATGATTTTAAGGGTATTTCTTTCTTCGATCACGGTATTTTCGAGACAAGTAAAAATAAAAAAAAAATATGAAATAAATATCCTTTCACGTGTTAATTAAATCTAACTTTGAAAACTAATTAGACGCTTAATCGATTTAAAATATAAATCTCGACTTGGATTGTTTTCAATAATTTGTAACTGCAACTGACCGACGCTTATTCTTGGAAACAAGGATTATTCCAATCCTCTTCTATTCGTTCGGAAAAACCGAGCAGAGAAAGGAAGGAAAAAAGCAGTTTGATCAAAAGTAATCGGATCTTGGGCCGAGGGATAGATAGCGTTTTATACTAATGGGTAAATGAATCTTCTTGCAGGGATATTGACGCATAAAAGACCAGCGGCTTGCCAATGCACTAATTGCTGGTTGCCTCTACCAGGTTCGATCGACCGCCGAAGTAATATCGGTATCCCGATCCAACTAATTACCCGGTTGGTCCATTAGTGTAATTGCTGCCAGCACAATATCCAAACATTACTAGAATATCGAAGCTTGTTTGCCGGGAAATTAGACGTCTGCGTAGCGACGTTTACGCAACGAATCAACTTTCCATTGTATCGTCGCTCCTTTCGCTCTCTTTCTCGAAATCTCTTTCTCGATATCGCGATTCCTTCGTTCAGTAATCAATAATTCAATTATAGAGATAAAGAATTAAAAAGTATCTAGGCATTTTTACTATATATATTGCATCAAACGAGCAATCTTGTAACGAATTGATCCATGACGATGTCGTGCTACGTTATTTTGAATAAATATATTACAAAATGGTTAAAAGTATATTATGTATATATATATTATATATAGTATATAGTATATAGTATAAAGTATATTATATATATATATATATATTAAAAATTGCAAAGAACGTCAGAATACGATTACAGTTGGTCGATGAATATTCTTCTACGATAGGAGAATAAGATGGCCGCGATACAACAGCTCGATTTTTACTATATATTGCATCAAACGAGCAATCTTGTAATGAATTGATCCATGACAATGTCGTGCTACGTTATTTTGAATAAATATATTACAAAATGGTTAAAAGTATATTATGTATATATATATTATATTGTATATAGTATATAGTATATAGTATAAAGTATATTATATATATATATATATATATATATATATATAAAAGTATATATATATTAAAAATTGCAAAGAACGTCATATTATACGATTACAGTTGGTCGATGAATATTGTTCTACGATAGGAGAATAAGGTGACCGCGATACAACAGCTCGAAGTTGGTCATAAAAGATTGGGGCGGAAATTCTTATCGGCAAGTTGTGCCGGAAGTTTAGCCGGAAATGGAGGAGACATTAAAAGTGAGGGTAGCATCAGTATCAAATTTACGTCGCATTAAGTTGACGGCTATGTATCTTCCGAACTTGAGACATATTTGTTCGGAGTCAGAAGACACATTGTCCGAGTTGGGAGATACGTCTTCCACGAGTTGGAAGTTTCTCCGCAGAGCGCAATCTTCCCATAAGTTACCGAGTATAAATTTTGAATTGTTTTAGGGGACGTTTACAGAAGAGGGGGGGCAGGAAATGGGACTCGAAACGCTCGAGGCGTTGAAAAATACGTTCCACGACAAAAATTAAGGCGTCGATCCTGGAATTTTCGAACTTTCGAGGGGAGAAAAAATATCGAGTGTGGTCGAATCGAGTTTGCTTTAAAGCATGGAGTTTTTTTTAGTAGCAAGTATGAATTTGAATTCTTTTTTGTTTTTTTTTTCTTAAATATTTTACAGAGAAACAAAATGTAAAAGTATAAAATGGTTGTATTTGTTTAAAATATTTGTACAAATTTATATGATTTCGTGGATTTTAATCCGTTCTCCCGCAATTTGTTTATTTTTTGTCGTTCTGTCGAATTGTAAATTAGTAAAATCAGAATAATGCAAGATGTATCACTGGAAGATTGTAAGGTTAGATTTCTTTGTTTGTGTGTAAGCTTTATCTATGTTAATGCGTTTTTAGTGAAACGTGTATTCAATGAGTATTAATTATTTCTACATATAGATTTAATATAACCATGAATAGATAAAAACTATGCCAAAAATGACGGCGAGTTAAATACACGCGTTATACGTTAAGCACATATTGGTATTACTCTAATTAATTACTGGCAACATTTTTCATTTAAAATTCGTTGAAACGACAACAAAATTATAAGAGACATTCCTTTAAAAATTGTTTTTAGAACAAATTGGGGAAAAAATTTATCGAGATTCGTAGAGTCATTCGAATTTATGAAATGTTTTAGTTGTTTCCATTATAAAAGGATCTTTGAACAAATTGGATTGACAGTATTTTTTTCTTCGATTAACAAAATTTCATCGAGAATCGTACAATCAAAATTTAATAATCCTTTAATTTTGAGCCTGAGTGTAATAACCAATCAAACATTATCGATAGAAAAATAATTTTTAACGAAAAATAAACTCGATCATTCGGAAACTCGATAGTGATAATATCGTACAAATAATATCGAGCAATTATAATTTGATGCGTTATGTTATTTATTGAAAATATATTTCGAGCATATTCATCGGTGTAATTTCGATAATCGTCACAATTTAATTTCGTTTTTTTTTTTTTTTTTAATTTAAATTCAAAAACCATTTTACTCGATACTATTTCTGAATTTCTGAATTTTGCTGGATTGATTCGATATTATTGTCGTAATATCTTTATCTTTCCCGTTTTTTTTAATTAACGGCGGAAAATTTCCTAAATCAAATTTCCATATTTCTTTCTTTCATAATTTTTCCCGAAGAGTGGAACCAATCAGTGGATCTTTCCCGAGGAGAAGGAAGTGCCGGCTGACAATTTGATTTAAATTTACGGGCTGTTCATCAAGCGTGAGCTGTTCGTTTGCGTTCTGTTAAACCGAACACGAGTTCTTTCCTCCTCTCGATTTTTATCGTGGAACACTTTCGAGACGCTTTGGAATAATCGATGAGTCGATCAAGGTGGGAAAGAGAAGGATAAATAGTTACGTTACCCAAGTTATGACATCGTTCCGGTCTTACGATCCTCCACCACTCCACCCCATAATACCTTTAACTTCATCTTGGAAAGTTCTAATACCGTTCCTCACAACTGAATCATGAAATTCGAAGAGGGGAAAAAAGAGCTTGAATACGATCCTATATTAAACACAGTGTTTAAAAATCAATAGAATCTTTCTTCACTTTTCTCTAATGTAAATAATAATTATAACTGATAATTGTTCATCACAATTATACAAGATATAACGAAACAAGTTTATACTAACTTGTGTCTCTGCAATCAGTACTTGCAATTAATTCATTGTGTCATTGGATTCGATCCAACGATACAAAATTTATTACATTAATTACATTATTTTTCGAATCGTCGAAAAAATCAATTTCCCTCGTAATTTTCGGAGCGATACTTTTCCACTGTATCGCTAGGAGAAGGTTGATAAAAGGCCAATAAATTCCGAGACGTTACACGCGATATCGATTCAGAGTAACGAATACAGATAATCAAGGGGTAGAAACTTTACCCTCGACTCGACTTTCCGGCATAAATCGAGGCCGACTCTATCCCTCTGGCCATAGCATTGGATCGCATTGTTCTTGGCTCGATACGAGTACGAAAGAGTGGTTTTTTCGGTATCGTAAAAGAAAGGGACCCTTACGACATTTTTATACGACGTGGTCAAGCCCATATCTTATACCCACCGTAGGGTGGGTCGGTTTGAAAACAGAGAGAGGGGAAAAAAGAAAAAAAAAATACAGGTCGATACAGGAACCGTAACGTAACGTAGGGATAACCGTGCACGGCACAAGCCGTAACGGCCACCCTTGGATTCCCCGTTAAGCGAAAAACGAGGCCGCGCAATCCTGTTATCGCCTTCGTACGATACCAAGGATTCGGATTGATTCGAAGTTACAACCCTCGTTCCACCCCTCCCCACCACTTATTGAACTTATGATCTATACGTCTCCTGTAATTCCTCTCCACCCCCTATTTACCATCGATTCGCGTTAGAATAAATTTGAATATTTCTTCGAAGATCACGGCTCGTGGTAACGGCTCCCCCTCCCTCGACCGATGTCGTCCCCGGTAAAACAGCCGCGCGAGTAGCATCTCATTGTCCCTCGAAGGGGCTGTGGAAACGAGTAAAAGGAGTAAAAGGGGCGCAAGAGGGAGAATAAATACTCGTTCGAGATGGAGGAAAGAAATCGTCTAAGAAAGTCGGGTGGGTTGAACGTGGTATAAAACCTGCCTCCTCCCAATCTCGTTTCCACGTGATGGAGAAAGGGAAATGGGAGATACCCTCTCGAAGAACTGGCACATTTATTCCGCGTCTTATTCAAAACGGCGCGTAAGACACGTTGAAAGGAGAGGGAGTTCTAATGCGAATATATTTATTTTTTGCGGCGCATCGCGATGGAGGGAGGAAGAGGCACGAGGGATGCGGACGGTTTGTTTACGTAACAAACCAATTTATTTCTTCCCTTTCCTTTCGAGCCTCCACCAACTCCCCGAGGGAGAGTAAATTTCTGCCCACCATTTTTCAGGCAAGAGAAGAGAAAGATAAAGGGAAGAAAGAAAGAGGAACTGTATTCTCTCTCTCTCTCTCTCTGTCACTCGCGCTTTTAAAAGTTTCGTGCCACTTCACTCGAGCTCTCCCCCCCTCCCCATCTATTCTCGTGTCGTATCCTCCGAAACACCTCTGAATACGATTATCGACCCTCCCCCTATTTCGACCCACTCCTCGTCATGCAAATTCTATTTCTCGTGGATGGACTCACAACGGTGTTTCGATTTACGGATTAAATCTAGTGCATGACGTTTTCCTTAATAGGCGCGCGCGTTCTATTCCAAGGTTTCGTGACATTTCCTCGTCGAGGAAATACGAAATACGAGAAATGAATAAGGAAATGACGAGAATAAATTTCTTGGCAAGCTTAGGATACGTTGTATACGTATGAAAACGTATTATTTTCTTTGAGGTATATGTACAATACGGAGTACGATTTGTTTCTCAGACTGATGAAACTGATGAACTACATATCTCGAAATAATATATTTCGAGTTTGCATAATGTTTCTTATAATCACATTCGAGATCGTGTGATCTCGAACACAAAAAATTTCGTACGAAAGCGTATTATTTTCTTTGAGATATATGTAGAATACGGAGAAGGGTACGATTTGTTTCTCAGACTGGTGAAACTGATGAAATATCTCCTTTTTCTCTTTAAAATAATATATTTCGAGTTTTCACGGTTTGTTTATAATGTTTTTTATAATCACATTAGAGATTAAGATCTCGAGCAGAAAATTTATCGATATCGTTTTGTCGATATAACGTTATCTTAAAAAGTAAATTTCTCGTGAAAGTATATACACGATTGCCCTCACGATTTGCCATCACGTCAGCCAGACGACCATAACCGTTATCTACGTCAATTGGTTAACGTCCGCGATATTTGTCGATCAAATTCGAATTCAATTAAATATGGGATTCAAGAAAGGCTGGAATTAATCTATAACGTAATGCATGGGCTCGACATTGATGAATAGGAGGTAGCACCGTTCTGTGACACACACACACGTATCGCTCAGCCACGAACGTGTTAATTGCCTTAATCCAGTATTCGCTTGTATCTATATCCTGACGGCCGGAAGATAAATTACACGCGCGTTGTTTTGGCGCCAATCGCGCGAATACCCCATTTCCCCCGATCCTCCGCATCAACGATTCGTGTTGCCAGCCGCAAAATGTCAAAAATAATTTAGGGCCGTCAAACGTTAGTTAACCACGCGTGTTCATCCTTCGCTCTTTTATCGTTATTATTCGTGCGTGAGAAAAGCTTGGTTGGACCAGACGAAACGACCGAATCACCATAAAAAGCTAAAAGCTCCTCCTCGTCGTTTCGCCCGATATAGCGAAATTTCTTTCTCGGATATATATTTTTTTTTCTTTCTCTTTTTCTTTTACGAGAATGCAGAGTTAATCTCAAACCTCGTAGGGAAGAAGAATGAATTCATTCCAACAGTAATTCTATTTTTTTTTTTTATATCTAAATTTATGTCTCGAGTTGTTCGATATAATAAAATTTTTGGGATAGATTCTTCAAAGAAATAGGAAAAGCAATGATTTATACAAACGTTACTTACTCGATAAGCACCTGGCTAATCTCATTTATTAAAAAGATGTCTTAAAAGGAAAAATATTTATATTATGATTCTCGTTTGCTCTTAAAGCTCTCGATCGATGTACGACTCTTTTCAAACTGGCCGACACCTTGTAGCTCTCCGCCTTAACTTTACGTAAGCACAAATGTCTTTAAAACTCGAATAATGTTTGAACGAACAGTTTGGCGAGCGGAAAAGCGGTTAAATATCTGGAAAATCGACAACAAAGCGATTCCCTAACTGACAGCCTGGATGGATTCTTTTTCGCTTTCGACTTCCGCCACGTTTCTTTCCATCCTTTTTTTTTTCTTCCTTTCTTTCTTTTTCTCTCTTTTTTCTTCTTTTTTTTTTTTACTAACAACTCCGCTTCCGCCGCTACTTTTCCTCCGTTTTAACTTCATCTTCTTTAATGCCCTCGCCTCCTTTCTCTCGCTTCGACGGAGAGAAAGAAAGAGAAATCCCCTTTACCGGTTCAGTTACATCAGAAAATCCTATCCAGAGGCTTGTCTCGCACTGGAGGATCGAAAAAAAAAAAAGAGACGAAGCCGTCTTTACGATTGTTTTCACTACCAGATGACGAACAAATTAAAATGCATCCTCTCGTTCGCCTTTTAAAAGCGTATCCGTACTTTCTTTTTTCTTCTTTTGTGATTTCTTCGAATCATTCACAGAGACTGGTACGAAAACTTTCTAATATTAATACAATTGTTGCGTCTAATCGTTTAAGAAGAAATTTAAGAAATGAGAAAGGAAAGGAATATCTCTATTTCATAAGCAAATTTAAGTGGCTTTTGATAGCTCGTTGAATTGGCTCAAAGATTTTTTCATATTGTTACAAATAATATATTCGAAGTATTTGTGAATAAACTTATTAATATATCCTATATATTATATATTATATTTCTAAATGGAATAATATGGCGCGTAAATGTATCAAATTTTTGTAGAAACTTTATTCATAAATTTTTTTGTTGTACGTTGTTGTTAAAATTCTGCATATATTTTGATTAATATTCTCACGATGAAATGACAACGATGAATAAACTTTATTATTTCATGGTATTCGTCGTACAGGAACATCAAGTAGATCGAATAATACAATCGAGACTTCACAATGCGAACTGATTTCTAGATTCATTTTAAATTCACGCTCTGATATTTCCTTTGATCCTCGTTGTCAAATTTCTTTCATAAAGAAAATTATTATTATATTTTGTAATATTTTTTTTCGTCATATTTCAAAATATATTTTTTTCGTTAACTTTTAAAAAATTAATCTTAATAGAAGGACGATTCTCGTCGGAAACAAAGTTCATTTCGATTTCTTATTAAAAAAATATTATTTAAAATTTAAAAAGTACATCTGGACGTTAAAAATTTGAAACTCATTACACTATTTTTATTAATATATTTTATATACTCACGTTTCAAGATTCTCACAAAAAGAAAAGAAAAAGAAAAAAGAAAATTAATTTTCTCAGAGAATATTGCCTCTCGTGTAGCAGACCGTAAATCTTTGGCAATCGATAAATGGATTCAATGAACCAGATGGAACACCGAACTCTACTCTTTTCGTCTCGTGTCAAGAAGCACTTAAGAATCGGCGTTGACGCGGAATCGATGGGTTACACGACGCCAGAAACTTTGTACACGATTTGGCCAATTCGTTGCCCCAGATGTTCGTTTGTAAAGTGTCGCCGCTGCTACCTATGACACGTTGCTTCGATAAAGGGAACAGAGTCGCGCCTAAACCTGACAGGGGCAAACATTTATCCTCCTCGGGGCAAAGGGATGAAAAGTCGGACAGGGGAAAAATTGCCCTCTGTTCTAAATAAATGCGTTTTAAAAAATAAATTCCAAAATGATCCAAATGACTCTATATATTATATATAGAAAGCATAGAGATTTTAAACGATCGTTTTTCATCGAGCCACGTAATTTATAAAGAAAATATTCGTCAAGGTGTTTTTGCTCCTGATTACACGCACATTGAACCAATTTATCATAATACCGAATGTGACAAAATAAAAAAATGACAATTTCATCTCTTATCTTATCCACTTCGATGATGACTCCATTTTTAAAATCAAATTAATTAAATTGTTCAAAACTTAATTTTCAAAAATCTAGATGAATGAAAATTGAGTTAAAGTCAAATTTAAGAAAATTCGTTTAGAACTTAGACTTCCCCCTCCCCCTTAGAAAAAGAAAAAGAACCGATAGTGTATATATTGGATAAAACGGAAACCGGCGATACTCCTCGAATACTCCTCTTCCTCGACAGACCTGTGTACGAATTATAATTTCCAGGCACGCGAAAGCATGCCGATCCTACGGATTACTGGCAACGACAGTGTGGTCAGCCAAGCATGCACACCGAACCCCGAGGAGTGGGAGTTTGGCCGCTTCGTACCGTGAATTTTAACCGAAAAAGGGGATTTACCTCTCGCCGCTCTCGTTACACCCCCAGTCTTCACCTTTCCGCGTCGTGGAATTTCCGCTCGATAGCCGAGCTTTGATTCATCCCCCAAACTCTCCTCTCCTTATTATCCTTTGCAATTTCTAGTCGACCAGAATTCCCCGTACGTAATTATCCGTCGAGAAATTATCGTGCCGTAAATTTTCAAACTGCGTGTACATATTTTTCCGTTCTGGTTTCCTGTTGTGAAATATTGGAATTTGGTTTCTCGTATATTTCGTTTCGATCAATTTTGCGGGTATTAAAAGAAAGTTCTTAACCCAATTTCCAAGAAGTTTCGTGTCTTGTAATTTTAATAATATCCTTAATGATCCATTGAATGAAACTGTTCTATAATTTCGCATTATTAGTTAGCTGATGTATTAGTAAATATATTTTAGTTACGAATTAAAGTCACGAAATTGGAGAATATCACGTAACTTATCTTTCGAACAGATGAATCGATTCAAGAAGATACCCTGCTAGAAAAAGCGAGAATCGTATCTCTCATCTCTCTCTGTCGACGATTGCAGAAATCCCGCAATTTACGTTATTGTCATTACTTGTTTCCATTACAATTTCACCCCGATGATAAATAAACGAATTTAATTATCCCAATTCACCGAGTTAAACACAGGGGAGGGGGAGGGGGATATCGGGCATTTATTTTGCGATTAATCACCGGAATCACCTTCCCTTCCCTGGCGAAGAATTGACCGAACGAGATAAGGGAAACATCCTTAAAGAAGGAGCGAGAGTTTGCTATTCCTTGCAACAGGATCTCGTTCAGCATGCAAACACGGCCGGCTTGGACGGTTGTTTGCTTTCTCGAGTGCAACTTGTTGCGGATCCCAATTTCTTTCGCGAGCTCTTCAAACCTTGTCGCGGGCTATTCTTCGCGTTAATGCGAATTTGAATGCGGGGGAGAAGTGTGATTACGGAGTTGGCGGGGATGGATTTCTCTCTCTCTCTCTCTCTCTCTCTCTCTCTCTCTCTCTCTCTCTCTGTTCGTTCTTTGCTCCGGTTTCTCTTTTTCTTTTTTCTTTTTTCCTTTTCTTTTTTTTTTTTCTCTTTCTTTTTCAGCGAGATCATTACATTACATATAGGCAAGGCGAAAGTAAAGGGGATTTATTTATACTCGCGAGAATATTTATTTATCCTCGTAAGAATTTATTTATACCCGTGGTTATTTATTTATTTATTTATTTATTTATTTATACCCACGGGCAATTTATCAAGCGCGCAGTTTTTAAATAACACAGGTAAATAAACGCAAACATAATATATCGACGTTTTGTACTTTAATGTAAAATATCGTATAAGTAGAAATACAACGTTCATCGATCATCGTTTATTTATTTTCAAAAGCGATAGCTTCGCGTTGCGAAAAAAAAAAAAAAAATAATTTATGAAAATGTACATTGACAGAGGGAATAATAGGATATTTGATACGTTTGAATATTTGATATTTTTAAAGGAAAAAAAAAAGAGAGAGAGAATTTACATTTTATACTTTTTTTCTCTCTCTCTTTTTACATACGAAACGTGTCCTCTAAAGTAAGCATGAAATCTTAATGCGTTTACCGCTGCGGATCACGTACGATACGATACTCCAGTTTCTTCTCTTCAGGAATAATAATAATAACGTATACGTACGTATGACGGATATTGCTTTTTAATTTACGATTATACAAATAGGAAGAGAATAATTTTACAGGAAACAGCGAAATCTTCTTGATCGATTAATAAAAATCCGGATTAAAATAAAATCAAAAAATAAAAATTCTCCTCGTTATTCGTAATAATTGTACGAACCTTGTAGAAACAAATCGTTCGATCTGATCGTTGATTATATTTTTTTAGAAAGGAAACGATCTCAAGACTCACGATATATAGAAAGTTGAAACGTGAACTTTGCGGTGGTGGTTTCTTTTAGATAAGCAGAACGTAGACATCCTCGATATCTTTGCCCCGAGAACAGAACACTCCGTTTGCGGGCCGCGATTGACCCGGATAATTGTGCCGGCGAAGCACGTTGTAACCTTATGAATAGATTTCATACAACTCGGCCGTACTTGAAGCGAAAACGTCTGATAGCTAACAAGAAGAAACGGAGTAACGAGGCGAGAGGTTGGACAAACAAAAGGAAAAGGGAGGGCGACGTCCGATTGGATAAAATGAAAAGAAAGGGATAAAGAGAATGGAGGATGTCGAAATATTTTTCGCGATTTGATTTATAATTTTTGAAATTTAATCTATGAATCGATCATCGTATTGTCGTCGATTGATTGATGACAAAAGAAACGATTCATTATTTTTGGAACAAATAATAGCAAAAAAGCTTTAAATTAACACGATAAATTCTACAATCGAATTACTTTATCCTTTTTTCCTTTATACCCTCGAATTAAGCAAAACACTCGCTTCCAAAAAAATCGTCCAAAGGTTTAAAAAAATACCAAACTTTTTCGATTTATTAGAACCTTTTCCCTTGACTCGTCGAATCTACTATCCGTTTACAAAAAATTATTTCAACCTCTTTCTCATCATCCTGCACAAATATCGAGGATACTACGATGTACAGAAATGTGACAAAAAGATCTGGACATCATTCCTGGCGACTCGAGTTGGCACAGTTTATTGGATTTATCAAGCTTCTCGAGACGGAAGAAAAAAAGAAAAGAAAAGAAAAGAAAAGAAAAATCGTGGAAAAAAAATGAATGGATGAAAAGTAGAAGAAGACAGAAGAGGAGGAAGAAGAGGAGGAGGAGGAGGAGGAGGAGGGTGAAAAATTCACGAGCGCGTTTCAAAGAAGAAAAGAAATACGTTGCACGACCGTATTGTGGCGGTTAATAATCGCCGTCATTAAAATGCGAGGTAGTTGTGCACGCGGCCCTGGCGCAAATTGAAAAGGTCTCGCAGGGATAGTTCGCAGAAATGGGTGGAAAAACGAAAAAGGAGGGAGGGGGGAAGTAAGTGGGCGAGGATGTGAAAATACGACGACCGTGCTAACTTCCAAAGTATTTTCTAAGCCGGGACTTTTTTAACAAACCTTCCTTTTTTTTTTTTTTTTTTTTACCTTCATCGCCTCCACGAATATGAATATTCATACGAATTCGCGAACACATGCGTGAACGTGCATTCCATCTCGACGACGAGGGTAGAAAATGTTCTTCGGACAACGAATTTTCACACCCATCGACCAATAGTATTTCCTACGATTATTTTATATACAACTCGATTTCTGGTACTTCGTGAAATTTTCATCCCGAACGATCGAAATAATCGCGCCGATTCTGACACGGATTCTTCGTTAATAGTAACACGTTAAATTGAAAATCTGGAACACGTGACGGTATTTTTGCTTTTCGTGAGAATCGATGACGGTTGTAAAATGTTAAAGTGTGGATATATATATATAGAATTATAGGAGGCGATTTAGAGGACAACGAATTTCGTAAAAAGTTTATATGCAAAAATATGTAAACTGTAGCTTTCTTCCCTAGTTGCAAATAATTTAATGGGTTAAATGTATACCCTCGACCGTTCATATATCACAGCCGTTATACAGTCCCAGTTTCCACAACTAGGGGAGAGTTATAAATTACAGGATAAATTAGGACATCAACATTTTTAAGTTTCATTTACCCGGAGTGACCCGCTTCGCTCCTCGTCTCGAACAAATTTTACTGTTCACCCCGTTGAATCAGAAATAGAAAGTAAGTTTAAGTACTTAAGGAAGACGAGCTTGTTTAGCTCGACATTCTTGAATATGTCGTTACTTAAAAAATTCACGAAAACAAGCTCGGGATCGAATGAAACGAGTGTGCTTCAAAAATTTGTCGGATCTTCTTATTTATATGTACGTTTAATTTATTTAATTAGGGGATGGTCAGAAATAGAACGTGCTGATTGCAGACACGTTTAATAAACATATATAATTGTTTTCATCAAATAAATATCTTGCATTGAACATTTATAGGAATCTGATGGAATTTTTTTCTATTATTATGATCAAAGAAACTATATTAAAGCTCTTCTGTTCGAATATGATTCTGATTATAAGTGTAAGAAATTTTTCTCTTGGAGCTCATTTATGGATCAGATGTGATTATTTGAAGTACCTATATTTGACCCATTTTAGGTCAGATAAATGGCAAATTATTCAAAGAACTCGTCACACTGTTTGATTCTCTTGCGATTATGTTTAATTGACAATTGTAATTTATAAATTATTACACAAAGTATTGTAAAAAGTATCACATATTAAATGTGTATTATATATTCTTCGAAATAGTTCTCTCGAGAAACTATATGCCATTTCAAAACTTTCCAGTTGGTTGAAACTTTTTTCTTGAAATTTTTAGTTGATCGATTTTAATAACTCTTTGAATATTGTCCATTGCTCCAAAATTGCTCTTTAAATTAGCGTAGATGGAAACAAAAATTTACTAGATTTCAATCGAAATTGAAGAATAGAAATTTGGAAATGCATTTTGAATAAAAAAAATTTATATAATGTTCCCAGATGGCAAGAATCATGCTTTAATTTTCTTCCATAATGATTCTATATCGCCATGTTTATTGCATATACGCGATGGAAATTTTCGAGTAAGAATCGAAAGACAAAAGAAAGAAGACTCGTAAAAAGGTTCTTTATTCTTTCGTACGGTTACAGAAGGGCATTTGCATCTATATTTGGATAATAATACGATTATCTTGGTCGTTATCGTTATCATCTTCTTTCTCTTCATTCCTAGTATCTGATACAAGAAAATTTAGTTGTAAACGCAAAAATGAAACTTTATTCGCGATAAGACCGGGGAACAATACAGTTTTTGGATAATGTTTGGCCCTTTGCCAACGAAATGAATTTATAACTTCGATGGCTTTAATCCAATTTGAGAGATCTCTCTTCGATACGTACATTTTTCTTTCATTCGAATGTCGTTTTCAAAAGATTCATGATCACTTCCAAACATCTAGGAATAATTATTGTTTGTTGATTTTAAAAATCGTTCCCTACTTTTTTATTATAATTTTGCAAAAACTTTTGAAATGCCTTCTTTTTCTTTTTTGTTTCCAAAGAAATGGTTAAGTATCTATATAAATTTGCGGTTTAATTATACTGATGAAAAAGTTAAAATTTGTACAATCACAAAACAGGATAAATCAAATTCGTTAGATTAATCAAAGATTGTAGATACAGATATAATTAAGTTTTAAGAAAGGATGGGAAATGAATTAAAATAAGAAACGAATTCGCGATATATCAAGCAGACAAAAGGCGGCCAACGCTTTGTTAACGGTTTCGTGGCTCGATTTCAAAGGAATATCGTTTCATTGAGGGTCGGCGCCGCGGAAAGAGAAATTGTTGAGCTTGGAAATCAGCAAGGCTCGAAACAGAGCGAATAATCTCGCGATCCTTTTCATAACTTGAATCTTCACCTTTATAACGTTATGCAGACCTTTCAACAATTATAAAACAGTTCCACGAAATTTCCATTGAATTTCCGTGAACATCTAATTTCTCGAGTGTTTGAACAAGTAGGAAAAAGAAGGGCGTAGGAGAAGAAGTATAGAAGAACGTGCAAGTTTCATTCCATGCCGAGACACTCGACTGCGCTCAGGCGTTATCTCGAGTCGAACATAATGCAATCCTCCCTGGAGCTACTTCACCGTTTGGTAAAAACACCTTGGTATATCGACGATACAGGCGCCATCTAGATAAATTTAGATCTCGCTCTGGACGCGAAGAAACAAGTGCAAAGGTTGCTCGACGCAAGAAAACAGAAAAATAGATGGACGCAGAGCGAGGGAGGAAAATTCTTAACCTCGAAAGAAATTTCGTGGCGTGCACCTGGCAGTTTTAGAGACAGCTATGTGTCTCTAAAAATTATCGTTCTTGAATGTTGCATCGTCGATGATGCATTCAGTACTTCTTTTATGCGTGCAAAAAGTAGCTCAAGTTGGCGACGGATTTGACATCGTGAAATGATGATTAATTACATCAAGTACATTTATGGAAAAAGAAGGAATATCAAGGAAATCGAAGAAACTCCTTGGCCAAAGATATGTAGACCCCGGTCCGGGGTCGTCAGCCACGGATTCGAATTATTCTTTCATTTTTTCTCGACATTATTAATTAATAGTATTTCTGTTGTAATTTTTATGGATAAAACTTTGATTTTCTACAAGTAAACTCTACATATACTTTGAGGATATTTTGATTATACCGATACTTTAAGATATTTTTTTTTAAAAAATCTATTTGTTTCGTTTCTGTCAGGGGTATTTAATGATCCATATCCTCTCTTTCGTTACATCCTTCGTGCATTTTTCTGGAAGAATGACGAAATTATTCTCTTATGGGGTGGATGGCAGTTTGGTCAACGATGTGGAAAAACTCACAAAGTTCGAGTGCGGGAACTGTTAAGGCCAACGTCCATTTAACGGCACGGACGCATGAAAAGCATGAAACGAATATCCATATATTCACAACTTATTATCCATATAATCTCCCTCTAAAAAAATCTTACAAATATTGCTTATTTGTAATATAAAAAAAAAATTTTAATAATTCAAAACATTTCCATTTTCTTTCTTTAAATTTGTTCTTAGCATTTGAATTTTAATACTTATTTAATTAAATGTTTCACTTCTTGTTATTATAAAAAAAAACGCAAACTTTATAAATATACTTCAAATATCCATTTTAAAATTATGATTATATCATAAAACACATTTACATTGTTTGCTTTTTTTGAAAATCAACAAATTAAAAACCTCGTGACTTTTACTTTCCATCTTCTCTATAAAATAAAAGAATCTTTGAATTCTATTTATCAAAAATTATTTATCAATCATCTCTCACCCTACCCGTTGATCTCCTAAAACGATAATCTCCAATCAACTCTGAATAAGCCACTCTCGTGATCCATGAACGAATCGATTTATCTCATTTCGTTCCAACTCGGGTAAACATTTAGCCTCGAAGAACGAAGGGACGGAAAGTTGGAGATCGAACGAAACAGTAACCATCGAAATGGAAGGTTTGGGCATGTTTGTGCGTTCAACATATATCTATTTATACAGTGGCCGGCATCCAAAGTTGGTTGGGATCACGCGCCGACACGGCCCGAAGCAAGATAGACGGATTGGGGTCGAAAGTCGTGTACTTAGCTTAATTAATAAAGCTCGCGGTCTGAAGCTGCCACCTTTTTTCTCTCTTCTCCCTCTCTTTCGCTCTCTCGCGTTAGCTGGAAACTGTCTCCATCGCTCCCTCTCTTTCCCTACGTCCTCGTTCCTCAACCTTTGTTCATCCATTTATCTTCGAGCTTTTAGCGCGCGTGCTACCTATCGGTTATTATAAATATCTCTCGCGATCTTAATTGTTAATTTATCCGTTTGCTCGATCTCCACGGTTTACCGTTCCGATTATTGCCTCATATATACATTTAAGTGATTTTAATCAACGTTCAGAACGGCAGAAATCGTACAAAGCTAGCGATTTATATCTCCTATCGATTATTAATTTTTGTTTTCGATACAAATAATTCGTTTATTAATACGTGAAATAAGCTATAAATGAAACTCATCGTGAACAAGATCACGGAAAAATGAAAAATCAGTTCTATCTTATTCCTGACACGAGCGAGATTCAACTTTTGTTGAATATCGAGACTCATTCAAATATAAAATATCTTTTAATTTGAAGAAGAAGTTAGAACGAAATTACATTAAATAAATATATATAAATATAAATATATAAGATCCTTAGGAAAAGGCTTAATGAACAATCTTATTTTACAAAGTATCACAAATCTTGAATGTATTCCTAAGATTCGTTAAATTCAAAATTTAAAATCAATATATATGAACGTGGGTCTTTTTTATCGATACCACGATGATCGATCACATTTCCAATCGCTTATATCGCGTTAAAACTGTTTCGATGATAAATCCTCCCCTCGTAAAAATAATAAAAGTCGTCGCGTTTAAACGTTTTCGAAATTTTTATCCAGATTGTCCCGCGGTGTATCACGGCGACAAGAGATCAAAAAAAAAAAAAAAAAAAAAAAAAAAAAAACGGACAGAAATGAGCGTGAATCGTGAAATGTTTGATCGCGTTTCACTCGAATTTTTCGAGTGCGCTATATAACTCGATCGGTTAATCACTCGCGTAAATCGTCGATCCGATCTCGCTGATGCCATTTCCTCCCCCTTTCCTCATATGCGCGCGTGATTTGAAAAAAAAAACGATCGATACGATACGAGAGAGAGAGAGAGAGAGAGAGAGAGAGAGAGAGAGAGAGAGAGAGTTGAGAGGTAATTTGCGGCATTTCGTTTCTCGCGTTGCGCCAATTCTTTCGAAATTCCACGCTCGCCCACGCTCGGTGGGTCGCGTTTCTGCGGATTCTGCAGAGATTTCGTGGCACAAAATAGGAAGGGGAGGGTGGACAAGGATGGAAACGAAGCGTGGGGGAAAAGCGAGGGTAGACGAGACAAGGGTTTGCAATTTTGATGGGTAGATCTGAATCGTGACCATGAGAGGCTGATGGGAATCTCTGACAGTTCGTGGGTCAGCGTTTTCAAGAGGATTTAAGCACTCTGTGTCTGTGTCTGGCCGGTGACGTTCCCAGGGGAACTCGATTAAATTACTCGATTAAATTAAAACTTCCTCTAGTGTCCGTGTAAAGACGAGAGAGAGAGGGATTCGTGGCTGTCTGTAAAGCGATACTGCTTTGCATTTTAATGACATTTCAAACGTATATACGCGATACCAGGATATGGACACCGATAGATATTGAATCAAAGCCGGAACCTTGAAGGTATTAAAGGTTCAACAGGTAAGAAACTCGAGGTCGTTTCTGGGAATTGATTAATTTTGAAATTCCTTCAAATAAATATGCGCAAATTCGTGCGGTCTCCGCTGTAATTATCTTTATCTATTATTTGAGACTTCCCTTTTAGAGTTCATTGGGAATGATGGTGAAGATGCGTTTAAAGGTTCGTAAGAACGATTGTGATTTGCCTCGAAAATTATAAATCTCGAGATGCGTAAGATTTTTCCATTTCGTTGCTTTAACGATTGAAATCTTTGTTTAATTATTTCGAGTTTGAAATGTAATATGTGAAATATAATATGGGGGAGGGGAGTAGTCGTTGAAAGAGGTATTAAATTTCAACTGGAGAGGAATTTGATTAATTACAGGGTACAAAGGGAATCTTATTAGGGGGAACTCGGATCATTACAGCGTAAACAAGCATTAGAGTATCGGGGAAGCGAGATACATTTAGAATGATCAAGTTGTTGCAGTAGTTCCTTATTGTTTAAATCGAATTCATTCTTGTTTAAGTTTGCCATATAACTTGGCGTATCCCTTTGCGACAAATACTCCATGAACTAGTTACGATGCGCAAGGTAAATAAAGATCGGATTTCGATAACGGTACCAGGTGTTTTGCGGCTTTGTGGAAGCATTAAGTTCGTACACCGAAAGTAAAGGGCATCGGCGATTAAACGTTATTGATTAAATATTACTTTGTGAAATTTCGGGGATGAAATACATCTGGTAATGAATATCAGAGTCGAAGAGAGGTATTGAAAAATTATTTATAAATCTTCTCTTCTTCTTCTTTCTTTTTCTTTTCTTTTTTTCTTTTTCATCGAATTTTCATGAATTGCTGTATACTGTATTTACAAAAGTTTGAGATCCGGGGGTAAAATCTGATTAAAATTTTGTTGCCTGGCAAAACTCCTTAATTAAAAATCTATCGCAGCAAAGAATATTACCGCAGTGGTTAAGTCGATAATTATCCGCAATGAAAGTAAAAATACGTAATCTCGAATTAAAATTTCTACAAAATTTGTTAAATAGAGAATAGTGGTTACGATACACTGGCTCCCTTATCAAATTCTACATTTCATTCATAATATCAAGCTTCTATTCGTGACACAACCAAATATAATATGAAATTTAGTATAATTGGATTCAATAAATTAATTAGATACGATTAGAAATGAGTGGAAACGATTTAACGAATACAAACTCATTCTATTATATTAATTCAATGCAATGGAAAACTTTTAAAAAGATTTAATACCTTTAAATCTTAAAATCTTCTTCTATAAAAAATTCTTCAACAACATTCGTCACTTTTTCCTCTTCGATCGCTTAATTATTCGATAAATAAAAACTCTCAACCAATCTCGTTTTCACGTCTCCAAACATATCGCCATACACGTTGCATCATCTATACGTAGAATTAACTCGATTAATTTATCCATTTGGAATTACAACCGGTTTGTAGAGCATAAAATATTTCTCGATCGAGAGTCAACGCGATGATGAACATTAATAACGATGAAAAGAGATCGACGATTCGCTCTAATGGCGAAAAATAGCAAAAAGTTGCCGGATTTTTTTCTTTTTTTTTTCACGCCCATCCGATATCCTTTCTCCGCGGTTTTAGAGCGGCTCGGCTACTTATCGGATCCGAGTAACTACGGAAACTTTCCAACTCTTTCTCCGCGAGTCTCTCTGAAACAGGAAAGGAAGAAAAAGAGATGGAGAATCCGGTGGAGAGAGTCGAGACGAGATTCGAAGCAAAAGAGGCGAGTCGATGAATTATATTCCTACTCATCCTCGATTGCTATTTTCTTTTCTATGCACATAAAGTTATTACAAAGTATATATATATTATTAGAGAGACTTTTATTAATTTTAGATATCGAAAATGAAAATAAAAATTGATACACGCAGAAATGATATAGAGGATAAACAGATGTATACGTTTGTTACAATAAAATAATTTGTTTCATGCAATTTAATTTTGCTTGAAAATGAAAAACGAAGAACGAAAAGAGCAATATCTACTATTTTACTATATTTAATAAACTATGGTATTCGTTATATTACTATCAATAGAAAATATTGAGAGGATACATATTATAAATTGTTATATTATTGTTACATTGAAAAAATAAATTTTCCTTTCCCTTACGAACCCTTCCTTCCTGCGGCTTATTGTAGATCAGTTTAACGTTTCCTGCCGGATACGGGGCGATCATCCTACCCATAATTTGTAACCGAAGCACGTTAAAATTGAATCCTCCACGCCGACCACGAGCAAGGTCGATTATGACCCGGGGCGTTCCTTGATAGAATTCCACGGCGTGGAAAGTTTGATGGGGAACAGTTGGCAGAGGGGAGCAAGCGAGACGAAACCGTGAGGATCGTTTAAATGGTGGTACGCTTTTAAGGAGGGAGGGAGGGGGGACAAATGGATCAGACCGGTAATAAAATATGTTGCTCCTTCGTGGAGGAAAGTTTGAAGAGCTTTCGAAGCTTCCGTTTCCCGATCGGTTCCGGCTAATAATCGACTCGAATGTTCTTTCTTCGGTGAGAATAGAATCTTCTTCTTTCTTTTTATGATTACAGTTAATTTAAATCTATCGTGAGAAATCGAACTCAAACAGTGATCAAACAGAAGAGGGAAAACACAGTGATCTCAAAAATGTTTTTTGGATTCTTGAGATATAGAAAGATACGAAAAGAATTTGTTAATTATTTAGGAGGGAAAAATACTACGCGTTTATAATATTATATTTTATATTTAAATTCTATTCCTCTGCTCAAAACTCGTCAAAAAAAAACACAAAGAAAGAAAATCATTTGCAACTTGATTCTTTACTTTATTTAACAAGCAAGATAAATCTCCTCCTCTTTTCCTTGTTGAAAATATTTCGCATCTTATATTTATACGTGTATATTTTAAAAAATTACTATCAACCAATCCTCGTACCGTTTCCATCGCGATATCCCTTCAAATATTCAATAAAAAAAAAAAATTCCTTGAATCAGATTAATTACCGATCGATCGAAGATCCGTGCGATCTGTGCTGCACACGTGGCGAAGGATAAAAGCCAGGTTGAATGGCGTTCTTGAACGAGCAAGTATCGGAGAACAATTAAGGAGGAGGATCGTGAGAGAGGGAAAGGAGGAGTTCGGAAAGACGCGAAGAAGCGTGATGGAGGAGCCGTGGTGAGGCGCACGGAGGGAAAAGGCGGGGAGAGGAGGGCATTTGTGTGTCCGCTGGAAGGCGAGATCTCATCAGAGCTTGTCGAGTCTCGTTAGGAATCGTCGGCAAGTGTTTACTTTCCCAAGAGATGGTGTACAAGCGAATCGGTCCAAGTACACTGGCCGGCCAACGTTTCACCCCATTATTCCGCACGGAGTTGAATTTCTGTCTTGATCTTTCGACCGGTGTTCCACTGAGAACACTGAGGAGGAGGTCCCGAACCTTCCAACGGAGCGTGCGTTTTATTAACAGAAATCCATCCTCTCCCGTGTCGACTCAGCAGTTGGAAAATAAATATGGAACGATTTCGAGTGGACGGATAATACTTTAATGATAAGATTCCAAGAAATCGGAATCTTTTCTATCCCCCTTGAATTCCAGTATTTATCATCGAAGTTAACGAAGATTTCGTAAATGGAAAGAATTTAAAGTAAAACAGTCTCCATTTTTTATTTCGTGCGAGAAAATCGAGTGTATACTATAAAGTGTGAAAAAAAAGAAAGAAAAAGAAAAGGACAATAATGTTCGACAATAAGAGGAGGTAGTAGAAGCGGTAATATCGTAATACAAGTTCTATCAAGACTAGATACTTTGTCGATGTGGAAACTTTAAACCGTAACCGAGAATAGTATAGCCCATAAGGCGCCAACTTTTGCAACATTCTCTTCTGTATCTAAAAGAGTACAGTATGCGAAGCAGTATCGTTGATCGAATCGCTATACGAGTTAGAAACTCTCCATCTCTCTTCCTTTCGTCAAAAATCTCGTTCTCGATCATTCGTGGAAAATGGCGTCGAAACAAACGAGATACGACTTATTATTATTCCTCTTGTCTTCGAAATCTATTCGGGGGTGGGAAAATGGAGCGACGTTTCAAAAAGATTGAAAGGGAACGGTTGGAAGAATGGCGGGAGCTCGGCAGAATCTCTCGTCAAAGTTCGCTTGGCTCAAAGTCCTCGCGGGCCCTAAAGGGATTTCGTCGGCTTTGAGGGCAGCGAGATATCGAGAAAGTATCACGGCAAGTATTAGGTGGTGGAACACAGTAATTTGTACTGTCTCGATCACAGCCGATGAGAGCGCCTTTACAAATTACATAAGGACCCGCAGCATTTCGATTTATTCCCTCGCGATGCTCGCTTGTAATTCTTTGGCAGCAGGGGTTGGCAGAACTGCCCGAGGGATCATCGTCCACGAGGATCCCTCTTATCTTCGATCTTTCTGTCACCTTTGCTTCATATTCTCGGCTTCCAATCTCGCTGGACGGGTCACTTTCTTCGGACGTTGAACTTTCATAGGGGAAACTTCGTTTTCCGCTACGTTGAGTATTTATTCAGGGAACTGCTAGGAAATACTAGGTTTATTACTCGGTGAAATTGTATAATATTTTTTGGGGGAAAAGATCGAATTGGTTCGAGGAATCGATCGCATTTAAAGAAAAACGCGTTAGCGAAACACGTATCACGATGTACACCGATGAAATGAAGCGGAAAAGTTTAAAAGTGGAATCACGTATGAAAAATAAATAATAAATAAATTTTATATCTGCTTTATGCCACGATAACAGATCAACGAACGAAACTTTAATTTTTCATACGAAAAACGCGGGAACAAGTTAAAGAGAGGAAATCATCGAATCTTCTTTTCGTTTTATCTCGATCGGTTATTTTTATCGAGATACAAACATTCAATGTTTCCATAGCGCTTAAGACGAGAAATTATGAATGGGTGAGTCGGTGACCTGCATTTTTTCTCAGAGACGCGTACTACGTCCTTCCAAGAATCACGTACCGCGTTTTTCCAGGAATTGCGGCTGCCACTTGTCTGGAATTTGGGATAGGTCGGTGAGACGAGCAACCGATAAGGATGGAGATAGAAAAATGATCAAAAATTACCCTTTTCTTTACGATATCTTGGCAAACGGAAGACGTATAAATAAAAAAGCGCTTTAATGGATAAAGTTCCGTTGACCTTTGAAATAATTATTTTTAATGGCTGTTCAAATTTTTCCTAATTTTTATAGGATTTAATCAGATTTTGAAGTAAATATGTTCCATAGATCCTAAGTTATACTTTAAATTCTTTGCTTGATATGATGATTATCCTATAAGTTTTTTGCAATGAAGCAGGAACATGACTGGATGCATGTGGATACATTTATTACACATTGCGCGCCGAAATTCAGGTAGAATCAATTGTTATATTTTTAGTATATTATCAAATCAACACTAAACATCGTAGCGCATTTTCAGCGCAGTTTGTTTTCCTTTATGACAAGCGCCTTTCGTGTCAAAGCGCGTCAGAGCTTTGTTCCACGCCTGTGTAGTCAGTTGCATTAAAACACACAATTCCTATTTCCTATTACCTTTATGTATCCCTCTTCCATTTAACTATATGAAAAAATTATACGAATAAGATAAACAATTTCAAACAAATTTCACGAATCATTGCTCCTAATAAATCCATTTTCAGTCCACTCGAGACAAAACAATCTAAATCTAAAAATCAACGCTTTAATTAATCAATTAAAGCTTAAAGAATAACCGATTAACACAATAAATCCAACTAATTTATCACCCTCCATAATTTTCAACTTCGACTCGAGTAAGTCTTCGAGTAAAATATTATTCGAGAAAATTGATCGATGTAAGAAACAGATAAGAATGACGCAATGTCGGATACTTGGGTTGGATGTATCGGGAGGAGGGCAATTTCCGAAGTCCTCGTCAGATTACAAGGGCGGAGGAGAGAGGGGGCGGTTTTAACGTGATATCCTTTCCCGGGAGGGGGTTGTCGCGATACCGAGCGAGGTTGAGAAAAATTCGCGCAGCATCCCCCGGACCCCTGCTCCAGGATTAAAGTAGTTTACATCGTGGACGATGTAATACATACGAAAAACCGGGTCGCCGAGGAGCGAAAAGTTCGTGCTATCACGTAAAAGGGGTGGGCCGCTTTCCCGCGGATCACGTTCACGACTTACTGCCTTCCATACCCGGGGAGGAGGTATTACGGTGGGGGGAGCATAGTCGTCCATAGACGTAATCGGCTGACACTTCTCCCCCGCGTGCATGCACCACTGTTGTTGTTCTCAAGGTTTCCATCGAGGAAAATGAAGAAGAGTCGAGTCGAAATTGAAAATTATGGAGGGTGATAAATTAGTTGGATTTATTGTGTTAACAAATTCCGTGGACGCATTTACGTATCTGTTTGCCTTTGTGATGATTCTTGGATGATGCATGGTTATATATTCTTATACAATCGAGACGATGTCAATTTTTCTCGTAAGTTTCGTTCGAATGAGAGTAGATAAGAATTTTAAAACTTTGTGCAGCTTTATTTTAAATAATTGGGAATCAAAGGAGTTGGATATTTTTTGACAAGTTGGAAGGAATTTGTATAATATGTGATGCATAAAATAAAATAATTTTGAAACAAGTTGCAATCGATTATGAATCGTTATGAAGAAAATAAAATGAGATTTTTTTTATTAAAAAATATATACTGCTTTATTTTAAATAATTGGGAATCAAAGGAGTTGGATATTTTTTGACAAGTTGGAAGAAATTTACGTGGTGCATAAAATAAAATAATTTTGAAATTTGAAACAAGTTGCAATTGATTATGAATCGCTATGAAGAAAATAAAATGAGATTTTTTTTATTAAAAAATGTATACTGCTACGATATCAAGATGTATCACGATGTTTAGTGAATGTATAGAGATCACACGTAAGATAATAGAGAGAAAGTAGCAGAGAAAGATCGGTATCGTAGCCATCACTAGCCGAAGATTTGGAATGCAAGAGAACTTTAATATCATCGATAATCGATGCATGACAAGGCTAAAAGGGGACGAAGCTGGATGTGCGCATGACTGACAGTTTTTTAATACGTTTTTTAGTTTCTTTCTTTTTTTTTTTTTTTTTTTTNTTTTTTTTTTTTTTTTTTTTGTCTTTTCGCGATACATGCATGGAAGGAGGAATATACGAGGGGATGAGTTCGGGTCTCCAATTTTATCTGAAATTGATAGAATGAAAAAAAGAAAAAAGGAGGAAAGAAGAGAAAAGGATAATAACAACATGGGAAGGTAACTCGAGAAATTTTATATCACGTTCCTCCACTGTGTTTCCATACGAGATAGATGGGAAATCGAAGTTATTCTATTCGAATATTTATATTAAGTTCAAAATTCATCGTAATGTATGCGAGTCGGTCAGAGAAGATGCGCAAACAAGAAATGTATGCACAACGTGGAAACCTTGCTTTCGTGTTTTTATATCCCTCCTTATAGAGAGAGGAGCCCTCCAAAAGAGCGTTGTTTTCAACCAACTTCTTCGCCACATTTGCCCTTAAATAAAATATTCTTTGAACGAAGAAGAGAATTTCCCTTTTGAAGATTTGTTTTGAAAGTACAATAGTTTGGAATATTGAAATGTAGATTGACATAGTGAAATTTTAATCCAATTTAAAAGAGAAGAGAACGATGAATGTTATATTTAGATAGATTTAGGTATTTCGATTATGACAATGTGAAGAGAATAAATCCAAAACAAAAATGAATTTATATATATATATATGATTATCCACATCAAATTGGATCAAATATATCTCGACGATATGAATAAATCATCAATTAAAAATTTTTAGAAAAGAATATTACACATAACAATTCATAAAATGAATTAAAATTACAAACTACATCGAACTGTAACGATTAATAAGAAACACGAACACCACACTTTCGATCCATCGTTTCGATCAAGACATCACACCGATCCTCGACGACATTAATAAGTTTAAACCCAGAAGCAATAGCATCGAATCTCTCGAGTGATTGGTAAGCATCGATCGATCATTGTCTGATCAAGTATCAAACAAACGACAATCGTTCGTCAAAAAGAAAAAAAAAAAAAAATCGAACGATACTCGACACGGTTTTACAGTGGCCGATCGTTCCCACTGTACGCACCTGCTATACACACTGAACGCATTCAAATGAAGTTTGCTTTTCAAATGGATTCTCCCCCCTTACGGTGCACGCATAAAGTACATTTCCCACGAATGTACCTTGCAAGACTACCATTCGAGCTACGAGATGGAATTTCAAGTATATATATATATATATATACACCNTATATATACATACACCAGGAATAAAAGCCTCGCTCCATTTATGACTTTCCTTCACCGATCGATTGACCGATTGTACAGGGCCCCAATATATCGCGAAAGTCACTCGTTGACGTTCAGAATGAAACGTCATATACCGTGATCTGGTGAATGATATTACGGGGGTTGGAAATGAAAGTACTCGCTCTGGTGGCGAGAACTTGTTATTCACCGTTTCTTTCACGCGTGAAACGAAAGTAACAAATTTTCTTATCGGATGGAAATAATAAATTTTCTATTTTCTTTTTTTTTCTCTTTCTCTTTCGCGATTTTTAAGAGGGAATAATTGTTAGCGATTGAAATATTCGCTTAGATAAGTTCGAAATGGAGTATAGGCGAGTATTTGAATGAGAAATGTATTTGTAGTTGAGTAATTTTTCAATTGTTCAAGCTTTGGATGTAAATACATAATTTAGATACAAGTATCTTAAAAATTAAGTATCATGCTTATGTACATATATATATCGAAAAATCACTCAAATCCAGAAGATTTTAGTCGTCACGCGTTAAATAAATTCGCCAAAATTTTTTGAATATTTAGAAAAAAAGTTTCCAATGAAAAGTATTATTAAACTATTAAACAGAATGAACGAGAACCGATAAAAGAAAAACGCAGATAAACTAATTAACGCTTTGTATATATATATTTTTATTGCCTTGACGAAATTGATTTATATAAATAATAACAATAAAATTCAACCAATAATCTTCGCCATCTCTCTTATCCCCATTAAGAAAACAGGAATGAAAGAAAACGAAAACGATTAAAAGTAATAGATAAAAATACCCCATTTATTGGATCTACTATTAGCACGACTTTTCGATCATAGTTGTAAGTTTACATACACGCTATTCGGGGAAGCGCGCGTCGTTTTGGTTAGAAGTTGGAGCCGGCATGTTTGGATCGTCGGCAGACAGCCTGTGGCTATAATGCCAACATTCCGATGGGCGAAGTTTCTAGAGAGGAGATCACGATCGAGCGTGTCGAGAGTTTGGCCGGGCTGCCACGAAAATCGGCTGGGTCAAAAACGAACGAGAGCCGATAAAACAAGAGAGAGCTCGCAGGAAATGAAGGATCCTCTGGGGATTCCTCCCGGTGAGGCAGGATCAGGGGCCAGAAACACGAACTAGTGACAACATCGTTATTTCTCCACCGAGATTTCCTCGGGGATCTCGTTAGGATCCGTTCTCCATGCAGTTCGATAGTCTTTTAAGTGGTTTCCACGAGGAAAATTATGGCCCGCGTCAACCACTTATCAATCCCGATTTCGGATCTTCTCCTCCACGCGTGATGATGTATCACGCGGTGATAATCCAAATAAATGACCGAAAAATCGAAATGGATTCTCTCGATATTGATTATTTAAGTTAAGTGGAAAAAGACAGTTGTGAAAAATGCGGCGAAATCCAGAATAGATGACGGACGTGAATGATAAGATTTGCTAAGTGAATACGGGTACACGAGAGGAAAAGATGAATGTATGGAAGTTTATTTTTTTTTTTTTTTCGTTTTTCTGAAAAAGTTAATGATACACGTCAATCACGTAAAAAACGTTGTAAAATCACGTGACACGTTTGTATCGAATTTTAACTAAATTAACGGAATCACATTCCGTCACAATTCGAACGTTATTTTTCATTGCGAATTTATTTTAGTAAGATCACAATGGAACTCCATTTAGACGAGTTTAATGGAAAATAAAAATCGTGCAATAACGTTATGGTACAATAATGGCGCAATAGGAAAAAAAATTATTTTTCAGAAGACCAATTTCATATACAAAGGACATTATTCCGTGGTACATCGATTTTGATGAAATTTTGTATGTATGTTCGGTAGAAAATGTAGGAAACATATTTTTCTTTTCTTCCTGTTAATTTTTGTTCAAAGGATGAAATAATGTTTCGAAATTAAAGATTGAAAAATTATTAATTGAAATAACTGTAAAATATGAGTGATTAATTATATTGATATAATTTGCATATTCACACATAATTATAATTGTTCATCATTTCAATAAACCACTGATGAAAAATATTATATAAAAAAATTATTACTATATGAAAAACATCTGCACATATCTGTTCTAATGCTAGTTCATTTGGTAGCAGTTAATAGAGATTTTCGAAATTTTATGCAGCTAAAATATATTCAAATATTTAAATATGTAAAAAGTATGCTGTATCCTTTTTTTTAAATATTCGAATCATCCAACATACGTCCATACATCACGTCCATATCTCCGAAAGATTAATGATTTTGTTATTTAAATGCAATCATCGATCGACTCGTTTCAAATTTTTCGATTTTCCGTTACCACAAATTGTATATTTTGTTATTTCGAAAAATTAATTTGTAAACTGAAAAAGATCGTTCTACAACGCGAAACTTAATACCTTCACATATCGAAATATCATATTTCATTTCCATCTATTCTTCCCTACTTTTTCTATCTATGCATCAATTTCAAATTTTCGCACTTTTCAATATCAAATTCGACTTCATAGCGATATCCAATTATCGGTGTAAATAAAATTAACACGAGAAGAAACGTGCTGGGGGGGGAGGATGCTCATTTACATCGTTCGTCGTAAAATATGCAAAACACACTTAATACGATAACCACAATACATTTGCATGAAAATCCGCAATCCCCTCACGAATACGGCAAACGTAATCATACACGATAAATAAATACACGCTGACAAACAAAGAGCCGTTTCAAACCTTAGAAAGTGCAGTAATTACTAATTTATGAAAAACAGATAGAACGAGAATAAATTGGGCAATCAACGCGATACGCATAATTTCGTATTACATTTCCATTTTGTACATCATTTCATAAAGATACTCGTACGAGTGGAATTACGATTGTTCCAGCATGCTCGGCCAAAATTAAAATTCCGTCCACGTGAAACCGCGCATCCTCCTCAAAATTGAAAATATCACAAGATCTGATTGTAAAGATCTCGCCAACCGATCCATAATTCTCGGTTTGTTAGCGCGAACGATTAAATTTCAATCACACACACACACACATACACACACACACACACACACACACACACACACACACACACACACACACACACACACACATGGAAATTGGATTCACGGACTAATGACAAGGTGGATCGGTGGTAACGGTAACGAAATAGCTATCTTCGCGTTTCGATTTACCATCTTGCCGGCACAGTGACCACTAATTTGCTGCATAACAAGACCGTGACTGGCCTAATTAGCGGGCTGATTGATAGAATCCGAAACTCGAGCAATTAAGCCGTCTACGGAATTTCATGATTTGACGCCGCCTCCCCCTCGTTTATCGTGTCCCTAAATCGATTTCGTTGCAACCGGGACCCGAAGGAAGGGGGGGGATTGATAGCCTCCTCTCCTTTTGGAGCCTTTTCAATCACGCGATATATTTTTCCCTTTGCATCGTGTAACGATGCCTACGACTGACTCGTCGTTGCACGACACGGAACAGATCTAGTTCATTTATCTAGTTTTATTCGAAGTGATTTGGAATGAGAATCGAGTCACGCCAAAGGTAAATACGAGAAGAAAGTTTGATTGAAGAAGATCGATCTAGGGGTAGTTAACGAAAGAAGGTTTATTTGTGTGTGTTTCGTCCGAAAGGAATATGAAGGATGTTTTGATGTCTAATGGAATATTGTAAAGTTTGAAATGTTCAATTTAATTTCTAGAGTTAGAAGAAGCTTTTCTATCTTTTAATTTAAATTGCTTGGAACGTTTGATGGATAAACTTCAATCGACACTTTCGTAGATTTCATGTTCGTTTCGATCCCTAGAAATCGATCCTTCAAAAATATTTCACGAATACATGGAGAAAATTCTTAGCAAATATGACATTTAATTCAATTACTTACAGGGATGTTTTTAAAGTTTGACAATTCGTTCGGGAAAAATTAATGTAAAAGTTAATCATGGAACGTTTATTCTCGAATGTTTACAAATTATTTACAATTACAAACGTGGTAATTAAACGTAGGATATTCCATCAAATGGAAATTGGATGGAATGAGGTGGATGGAAACGAAGTGGTGACACGCGACATCGAGATTCGGGTAGAACGTTCATTGCTGCTATCGACAAATTATGACGGACCAGTGTCGAAAACTATTGTTAAACTCCCCCTCCGAATTGCGCGAATAGAACACAAAGGATATCGATGATGGACGCATCAATCACTGGTGAGATTTTACCACTTAAACCAGCTTCGAATAACCAGGCAGCTGGTATCAGAATTAATTTTCGTAACCACTGATCCTGATAGAATTCAATACATGTCCGGATCGGGGAAATAAATATGCTATCGATGAAAGGAATCCTGATAAATATTATTTCTATTGTGTACACTGTGCACGATAGATCGGTCAATTAAACTTGATTGAAGGAGTTGGTAAAATATTAAATAGAACGGGATGAATAAATCAGAATTATTTTTCAAAAATAAATAATCTTATAAATATATATATATATATAATATCACTACGAAAAATAATGATCTTTCTTGCTTATATTTTATACTTTTATATTATAAACTTGATTGAAGGAGTTGGTAAAATATTAAATAGAACGGGATGAATACATCAAAATTGTAGATTATTTTTCAAAAATAAATATCTTATAAATATATATATATATATAATTTAAGAGGTTAAATATTACTACGAAAAGTAGTGATCTTTCTTGCTTATATTTTATACTTTTATATTATCTTATATACTTAAAATGAATGAATAACGAAAAAGAAATTTTTCTATAGTTTCAAAAAAATTAAAAGTAGAATGAAATTTCATTCAATATCGATTACATTGATTACGTTGCGTGTAAAATATGTACGAAAAAAATAAATAAATAAATAAATAAAATGAAGTAAATATTATCGAAGGAATAGCTCGTCGAGGGATGTTTCTAAAGCAAACGTGAAATTCATACGAAAGTATAGCGCGTGTTAAAACAATACATAGAATCGAACGAACTTTTCTCTTTCACTTTCTCAAATATGGAAGCGCATTTACGAATCCCTGTGTGCAACGTCATGAAACCAGTATCTATCGAAAGTTTGTCAAGCGATTGAACGAAAGTGGTGTAAAGGATGGGTACAGTACCGAGAAACTTTCCTCTCCATTTCGATAGAGGAGGAAAGATTTAATTCTTCAAGGGGTGACTTTCATCCGACGATCGGAACGGAGTCAACTTTTTAAAAGGTTCTCGGAAAATAAAAGGTATCCAATGTTCTTCAACTTTCTCCCTGCGTCGCTTTAAATAGCGTCCAACATTATTTCCTCGAAAATAACTCGCCAATCGTAATCAGCGTGGATTACAATTCTCGGATGTTCAAGCGAGAGACTACCGTAAACCGAGATATTAACAACGGCGATGAAAAGACCGTGGCTCCGATAAATTTTCGATCAAACGAATCGAATATTCGTTGCACGTGTTGGACGCCGAGGGGGAGGGGGGAAAAACGAGACGAGAACGCACGAGACGAAAAGGGGAAAAAATAGGGGGAATATAAAAGGCGCGAAATTTTTTAAAATTCGAAACGACACAAATTAGCAATACCCCTCGCTCGGGTATTATTATCGGGTAATTAGCAACGTTCTGCGCCCGATTTATCGAATCCGGTTAAATGGCGACGTGTGCTGGGAATTAATGACGTCGATTTTCGAATCGAGCACCCGATCAGTAAGCACTTTGTTATCTAACCAGCCACGTCACGTGTATTCATGATTCACCCCGTCGTCCTTTATTTATCTTTCCCACGGATTTGATTCCGGGAATATCGCGAAAATATTCAAAGGATAACGATGCGACACGCGACGCGTAACGAGCCCCCGACTTTTCCATGTTCGTCATTTTACGCGTTATAATCGCCTCTTTGTGCATTTGCGCGAAATTCGAATTGCGCTGTGTAATCTACGAAACGCGCGAGTAACACGTAGAAAGATATAAAGTATTCGAAGCGCGGCATGAATTATGATGATCGAAGAAGAGAAAGAAATTTAAAAATTCCATCCCATTGTTCATAAAAATTTGATTCCGCGTCTAATTTGCACGTTGATAGATTATTGTTAAATTTTTGTAATAGATGTGCAAATTTTAACGTCATTTTTCGATCATATTTATCAATCTATTTATGATATTATGAGTTTGTACATCTATTTATTATATTCGTTCTAAGAGATTTGTAAAAACCAGCAAAATTGGACAATTTAGCGAAGATGCTCGAATATAATTGTAAATAATTCACGAAAAGTTCACTCGATTATTTAAAATTCGATTATTAAAGAATTTAACGATAAAAAATTATTATTACTTTATCGTTTTATCACTTGTAATTGAGCAACTATAGGAATACGGATAATATCAACAACGTTATAGAAAATATTATGCAAATTATTACAATATTATTATTAATATCTTAACAAGTATAAAAAATCCCTTTCTTTCATTTAAATTATTTTCAATTCATTACTCAAACAATTCCATCCCCCGTAATTAGAAACTTGAACTCAACGCAGCTAAACTGTCGCGGTCAAAGGTGAAGAGAGCCATTTAATTTATATTATTTCGATTAAATCCTAGCAACCAAAACACCGGTTAATAATAATTCGTGAAAGCGAATGAGCGACAGAGTCGAAAAGGAGGGGGATCATCCTCGAGGAATGAATTGAAATGGAAGGAATTCCATTCTCAAAGTCGAGCATCATTAGAGAAGAATTCGCGATTACCCTGAATTGCAACACCCATACGGGGAATACATCCCCGTCCCGATTTTCCATGAATTCTGAGATTTCGATTCGCGAGGTGAGAAAGATTGATAAAGACTCGAGAAGGGTTGGAAGCGTCTAAAGAAGGCGAGGAGAGACAGAGGGAATTAAGGGACGCGGGAAAGAAATGGGAAGGGGAGAGAAAAGGGAAATGGTGAAAAGGCCGAGTTGAAACGTAGATCGCGAGCGAGAGAGGGTGAGCTGTGTCACTTTGCAAGCCAGATCCACTTTTCGGATATATAGACTTTGAGAGGGTGGATACGGTCTGCATTAAGTTTTGAATAATTGGGAGACGCTGCCGGGTCGAGGACTCTAATGCACCGCTAACGAAATTGAGTTTATACACGGTGCCTCCGCCGGCGAAATTGCATTTAAAGTTCCGCGCGTTTGTTTGAAGTCTACTCGAGTTTTCTGATATTTCTCCGAATAATTCCGTTAATTGCTTTATATATATATACTCGTTGAAATCGAGCATAGGGGAATCGGAGAATCGAACGGAGAGATTTCGCTGCCTCGACCCGAGTTAACCAAGCTTCTCGTAAACCATTAATATTAATAATATTAATAAAGCAACATTGGGACGCTATCTAATTCCGATAGAAACGATCGATGGGAAGCGACGAGTGAAAAAAAATAAATTGGCAAATTAAACGCGAGATTGGTGAAGAGCTTGGGACAGAAGAGATATGGAAGGACAGGGGGAGGCGCGTTGGTCTTTTCGGAATTTTCTCGAAATTTTCCCATTCGTCGGCCACATAAATTTCGAGGGGGATCGACGTCGATGCACGGAGAACATATCGAGGCGGCAGTGTCACGGCTCCAGTCGAATCCCTTCGTCTGCGATCCCGAAAATGGATAAACCAGGAGGAGAGGGATTCGATCGAGAGCGAGTGATTTACCACGAAGGACTTGCACGCGAAACCTTTCAGAAAACGTACAGAGAGAGGGAGAAAGAGGGGGGGAAGGAGACGTCTGCGTTCTCCATCTTACGTATCCAGCATTTTACATCAGATCGGTGGAGAAAAGGGGGAGAGGGGCTGAAAGCCGACACACGAGGAAACCTCCAAGGGGTTGAATTTTATTTTCCTCCCGGGATAATCTTTTAGCTGCAAGAAAATGGCGCACCCTCCCGGGGTTTCGAGTTATCGAGTCTGCGGAATAAAAGATTCAGCGCCGAAAATTACCGACTTTTTTCGCTCTATTTCTATCTTAAACAGATATTTGATGTAACGAGCTCCCCCGATAATGTTTCGCTACTCGCCAGTTTCTCTAGTTACCAGCTCTTCAAGATCGAACGAACAACAACTAGATCTAGTTTTTTCAAACTTTCGTATCCTCTCCTATTTTTTTCTTTTTTTCAATTTCCATTCTCTTTTCAGGAAAATTCTCTCTTATCGATCGATAAGATAAACATTTTATCGGTGTATCGTTTAATAATAGCCTCATAGTATAAACTATATAAAAAAAAAAAAAAAAAGAAAAGAAAAGTGAACAACAATACTGATTTTTAATATCGCGGATGATCGAGCGAGGAACATCCCTTTTCCAAGTAATTACCAAGATCTTCAAAAGGGAAAGCAGCGGATCAAGCAATGTGTTCCAAGCGATTCACACGATCGAGCCGTATCATAAATCGCTGCTCGGGGAGGATCGCGCTACGACGGCTGCACTTGCACAGAATCACGGCTGCTCGTATTCCAAAGTGTATTCCGCCGTATATAGCAAGAGAAATGATTGGGGGGAGGGAGTCGCGTCGTTTGCATGTCGCGAGCGGGAACAGGCCGCCACCCGTTATCGACTTTCCATCAACACGTTGGTCACTCGAACCCGTCGAAATACGATTGGCTTTTCGAACGGTGGCCGCGCTCCCTCGACGACAGATCGTTGTAATTAAATTCCATCACTGGAGAGGGGGAGAAGGAGAGAGAGAGAGAGAGAGAGAGAGAGCGAAAGAGAGAGGAAGAGGGGGAGAGAGGTCAATTTTGCATTTAAAACACCGGCAACGTACCACCGTTTACGTGTAACCGGCCGAATCCACCCCGACAACCGACCCTTAAACGGACAAATTGCCCGCCGATACGAGTGATGAACTGTCAAACCGGACGCTCAAGTTTCATTGGGACGACAATTATTACACCTTCTCGCCCCGTTTCTTATTAAATCACTTGTACAATTGTGTACAAGCGATATTTTTAATATGATTTATACGATGACTATTAGAATCGATTAGAAAAAGGAATCGTTTACATTCTTGTAGAAGCTTGTTGTGTATAAGTGAAAAGATATATATATAAGAATAATGAAGAATTCTTTTCATCATATTTGTGTATAAGTAAAAAAAGAAGATATATATATATATATATATGTGTATATATATATATATGTGTATATATATATATATATATATATCTTCTTTTTATATATATATATAAAAATAATGGAGAATTCTTTTGCAATATTTCGTCATATTTGTATATATAAGAATAATGGAGAATTCTTTTGCAATATTTCATCATATTTGTATAAGTAAAATATAAGTAAGTGTATAAGTAAAAAAAAAAGGTATATATACATATAAGAATAATGGAGAATTCTTTTGCAATGTTTCATCATATTTAGATTCTTGTATATATATATAAGAATAATGGAGAATTCTTTTGCAACGTTTCATCATATTTAGATTCTTGTAGAAGCTTGTTGTGTATAAGTGAAAAGGTACTCTCTGGCTATATATATATAAAAGAATAATGGAGAGACTATTAGATATAATTAGATATTACTACTATTAGATATATATTTTGAGTTAACGTTTCGATTTATAAGTATTTGTAAGAGATAATCGTAGGTGGATATGATTGTACCGAGGAAATTATGTTATACTTTTGTAACGAGCGAACAATTAGTCGATGAAATATCAAATATCAATGCGTTCTGTATTGCACAGATTTCAGAATTTCGTGTTTAGCCATTGTTACTTCCGGTTATTCACCAATTAGTAGTCCCATATTGAACGATTATTATGTATTACCGCGCAATTGCCGAACCGAGTGTTTCAACCAATCAAATTTATACCCTAGAATAAGTTAATCAAATGAGATATATTGCAATCAATTAAATTCGAATCCAATTTCGACTTCTTAACAATACTTGGAAGATACTCGAATTTACGCGAGATAAATTGGAATAGTGAAGAAAAAAACTTTAATCGTGATTAAGTAGATTTTGTATAAGAGTAAATAAAAACCTCATTTCTCTCTCTCTCTCTCTCTCTCTCTCTCTCTCTCTTTCTCTCTCTTTCTTTTCTCTTTTCATGAATTCTACATTTCGTCGAATATTCTAATTGTATTCCAAAACTATTCCAATGAAAGAGGAGGAAGGGATTCATTAATCGTTCCAGACTTTCGATCCAATTTACATAATCCGAATACATTACATACAATTGATTCGAAAACTCCAGAGAAACCAGTCACCTCAGTAGAATATTTCATACTTACAATCATCGTTACTTGTTACTTTCTTATTAACGTGTAATTCATCGCCAAGTTTAAACAACCAATGGAATGCCAAATATACAAACAAATTATCAATGTACAATTTTTCATAAAACATTACCTAATACAATCGAATATACCATTAAAACCAATTCAAAATTTCAAATCCCATCTCCAATCAAATAAAAAACAAACAAAAATCGGAATCTGATTTCACACTTTGATTTTCCATGAAAAAAAAAAAAAAAAAAAAAAATCACCTTCGATTATGTATCTGATTTTTGTCGATCAAACAAAGATCCGTTCGATCGAGATTCGAAAGGGATGCTCGTCATAGGATGGAGATTTTTCTATTTCGTCGAAAAGAAGACGAGTCGACGTTGGAGAGAGGGATGGAACCGAGCGTGTGCGAATTAGCTAGCAGCCCGAGCACTTTGTGCGCGCAGTTACTTCCCCATTCCCTTTGCTCCCTTCCGCCTTTTGCACGCTCGCTACCCCTCAATGCGACTGCACCCGTCCACCGAGTACACACCGCGCCACGTCCCTCCATTATTCATGACATTATTTTCCACTTCGATAACTAACGCGATCGACTTTTCCGGGGGAATCCTGCGGCTCGCAAATCCGTCCGCCCGCGGTCCGGCGCCCGTGAAAAATTTATATCGATTCGATCCCGCCCTCGACCTCGCCTCATTTTCGCGCTTCGAAACGTGAGAAAGATCGAAGGGAGAAAGACTTGGCGGAAGGGAGGGAGAATTTCTCGTATTTAATCACGCCTATTCGCGCTGTATTTAATAGGATGAATGTAATAGGATATGTGCGTGTTGTGTGGCGATAATTGAGCTCTATATATATATTTAACCGTGGGAATGAAAATTTGGAAACAGTTTAACGATAAGTTACGAAAAGAAAATTTTCTACGACAAAAAAATTAAAATACGTTTGAATATGGAAAAGAATTTCTAAAAATTCATTTTATGAACGAATGAGTTTCGTGTGAAAGATTTCGCGTGTAAATAGCATCGAGTATTCAAAAGCACGTTTTATATGAAAAAAAAAAAAAAAAAAAAATTGCAGTTATTCTTTCATCGAATTTCGTATATATATATTTCAGTCAGCCAAAAACTTTCTATTCTAACAAATATTGAAGCAAAATGAACGATGGAGAAAACATACAATGTATGGCAATTTAGGAAGCTTGGGGTGAAAACTTGAATGGAGAATCCTTTGGAAATTCATGGATTAGGCGCGCTGTAACGTAACTAACAAATTCTAATATCGTGAAACGTGTCACGAGCGACTGTCTTTTCGGGAAGCCAATACGGTATCAAATTAAATTCCTGAGAATATAGCCCGTCATTATTAAAATATTTATAATTGGATCGATATTTAATAACATTGTCTCTTTTGACGCGACCGCGTCGTGAAATTCAATTAAATTATTCCCCAGCTTTGAAAATTTCTAAGTGGAAATATTTAATGTTTCAAATAATATTGCGTGTAATAGTTTTTTTTTTTTTTTTTTTACGTAATAAGATTGAACGAAATTAGGAAAATTAATTAATTGTACTCGAACGAAACGTTGCGTTCAATTTGTGTGTATGTTTCGTTGTAAATTGATTATTACAATTCGTGTATTATAAAGCTTACATGGGTTAAAAATATTATTGAGATAGAAATGAAAAAAAAAGGGTGAAATGCTGTTTTGAAATTATCACTTGTTAAAACGAAAGAGTATAGAATTCATGGATAAGAATAATATTTTCAACAGATGAGAGAGAGAGAAAAAATTCAGATTTGGAATTTATTAATTGTTTCAGAAAAATGGATTTAATTTTTAAACCAATTGGAAATGAAAGAAGAATTTTATATAATTTTCTTACTGATTAATAAAACTATTATTTTGCTGTATTTCAACGATTCTTTTCTCGTCTCTTGGCTTGGTATGTCCATCTGTAATTCTCACAGCAGCAACGACAAAATAGAAAAATCTCGTAGAAATCCAGAAGAAAACTACGTGAAAGAATTTTTCGTTTACACACATTCAAAAGTTTGGGAGTAGTAAGAAATTTCAGATAAAACCATCATTCGTTTACAACCAAAGATTGTTGAATAATAAAACATTGAATTAAAACATTGAATTTATATTAAAATTGTATAAAAATATTAAATAAATGGAATTTTTTTTTCTAAAATAATTGTCAATGTAAATAAATATTTATTGTTACTTTGATAATTATTTACTATTTGCAAAAATATGATTGCTTCCAAACATGTTTTAACAATTGTGTATTCCCATTGAAACATATAAAAAATAAAAAAAATTTTCTGAAAGAAAAACAACTCATAGTCGTTTCGATCAATCCACAATATTACTACGATAAAATGATTTTCACAACTTCATCATTTTCACACGAAAACAAATATTTAATCCATAGAGTCTTGGTAATAATGATGCAATTTCTCTTGTTGCATAATAAATATCAAAATTACAATAAAACAGCTTGTTAAACGTATTATGCAATGAAATCGTATCAATTATTACAAACGATATTGTTATTAACCTTGTTAGAACGATCATTAATTAACTTGGAATCAATCGATGGAAAGTGGCGAATATTCGGCCGAATCTGTTACGTAGATACAAAACAAAATTAATTAACAATAGAAAATTAACAATAAAAGTCGATTTTATATCGACTCGAATTAATTAATTGTTCATCCCTGAAGGATCTTCAGTGCATTAAAAATTCAATCATCTGCTTGAATAAATACGCAACACTCGCGAGATATGTTACGGAAAATCGGCCAACAATTTCATCCACGCGATGCACAGATTCTCTCTGCGAGAATAATAACGAGTGCAACTATGCAAACAGTTAAATAGACATGAAATATTGCGAATAGTTGCAAATGGTAAAATCAATATTTTACACAACAGTTATAATCAACTTATTAGAAAAAGAATTTTTACTTTCATCAAATTAGAAATAAATAAGAAATCGCATTAACGAGGAAACATCGACGAACAAGAATTTCTAGTCTTCCTTTTTTTAAAATTGTTCATTAATCCCGAATAACAAAAGATTTTGAAACAAGATTTTAAAATGAAAATTACAATCTATGAATCCGTGGAAAAAGAATGTGAAAATGTATCGAAAATGTATTCTCTCTGTCACGTACGATAATCATCCCTAAATATCAAGTAAATATCAAATAATGAATAATTTAATCTCGATATTAAACTACAATTAAGTATTGGATATTCTACATCACAATATACGAGGATCAATCAACACTTTTCATTTATTCGTTTTTGGACGACCAAACAATTTTTTTCCACCACCATTTCTTTATCTAGTTTCGTTGAACAAGAAGAATCTTCTTCTACGTAAATTTTTTTATAAAAACAGAGAAAAGAAAGAAGAGACAAAGGAAGGAAAGTGGAGATACTGTATGCAAAAAGGAAACGAGAGAATCACGCGTGGCCACATCGATGCATCACAGATCCGATACACCATGATGATGCAACGAATCAAGCGAATATAAATTCACGCTTGCCGTCCGAACGGGCAAACGTGATATAAACGCCGATTCCTCGGTACGCGGTTCTTGCACGCGTAAATCTCACGATTTACGAGCAATAGTAGATACGTTTGGGGGTGGAAAAAGATGGTCAAAGTGAGTGTGGAAGCATTCTGGCGCACACTCACCCCGAGATATCGACGCTGATCATATTTTTGCTTTTCTCTGTGAATTCCAGAATCGAAAAATTAGATTTCCTTTTCCTCTCTGCGTTTTCAGCTGAGAGATAGAAAGAATATAGAAAAATTCTAACAAAAAAAAAGAGAGAGAGAGAGAGAGAAAAGTAAAACGAGCAAAAACGAGAAAAAATAGAGTGTGGAATGTGAAATGGTATATGGTAAATATACGACAGGTCGTCGATTATCGAAACCGGTATTGCATCGTCGTTATTCCCCATCATCTCTTTGGAGCCAGTGCAACGATATATAGCAATCGCTTTGAGATTAAAAAGAGTAAGATATTTTGAAAATCGAAAAATCGATGTAACTAATTAATTTATCTCCAATATCAAAATTCTCTGCCTCAAAGAATTAATTACACAAAGTGTATATATACATACATATACATATCGCTTTGAGATTAAAAAGAGTAAGATATTTTGAAAATCGAAAAATCGATGTAACTAATTAATTTATCTCCAACGATCAATATCAAAATTCTCTGCCTCAAAGAATTAATTACACAAAGTATATATATATACATATATATGCATACATATACATATCGCTTTGAGATTAAAAAAAGTAAAATATTTTGAAAATCGAAAAATCGATGTAATTAATTTATCTTCAACGATCAATATCAACCTAAGATTCTGTGTCTCAAAGAATTAATTACACAAAGTGTATATATACATACATATACATATCGCTTTGAGATTAAAAAGAGTAAGATATTTTGAAAATCGAAAAATCGATGTAACTAATTAATTTATCTCCAACGATCAATATCAACCTAAGATTCTATGTTTCAAAGAATTAATTACACAAAGTGTATATATACATACATATACATCGCTTTGAGATTAAAAAGAGTAAGATATTTTGAAAATCGAAAAATCGATGTAATTAATTTATCTCCAACGATCAATATCAAGATTCTCTGCCTCAAAGAGTTAATTACACAAAGTGTATATACATATATTTTAGTATATTTTAGTATACGTTACAGCAGTGGTGCTCTTGTATTTAATAAGTAATTAAACTAATGTGTAATTCCTGGAATTACAAATTGTGCAAGCGCATACAATTATATGCCTCATTTATCCGGCAACCACCTTCCAATCAGTCCCAATTAATCCGAATGATATTCCGCTCTCACCATTTGCTTCATAAATTCAAATTTTCAATCTCGAGTTTTTCCATGTGAAATGGCAGATTAAATTAAACTAACTCGATTCGTTCTATCTTCCAGACGACGAGAACTCGTCCGTACACGGGATGGTGACGGAGGAAGGTCTCTTCGATGGAACGATCTCGACAGCATCGGGCGAGATCTACATCGAGCCAACCAGCAGATACGCTCCCCCCGTGTGCCATCGGCAAGACGGCAAGGATAATGACACGACAGACGCCATGCATCACCATACGATCGCGTACCGTTCCGTGGACGTGAACATTCCCCGCCGCAACGGATATCCGTGCGCGAGCGAGCTGTTGCGAGAGAACACGTTAAATGAATTAAGGTAAACACATCTTCAACTTCCCGTGAACTAAATACGTTTCACGCGATGTTACAACGCGTAAAGTATAATTTTCTCTCACGGGGGACGACTAAAACGACGCGTTAATTACGAACAAAGTACGTTAGGCCGTGGTAATAAAACCGGCCGCGTTTCTTTACGAGGACGTTACACGCTTGAAACAAAGTTTACATTGCATTACGTTCTCAAATATGTGCGCTGCTGAACTTATTAAAAGATGCCATTTTCAAGGATATTAAATAGATATCAAATAGATCGTAGGGAATTAGTGGTATGTTTAAAGTCAGAAGTTTTATAAAAGTTTTATATAAAATATAGTATCATAAGTTTTATATAAAATTGGGATAACATTATATATATATTTTTTTTTAATATTTTTGAAGAGAAAGCAGTGAGAATTTTTACAACAAAGATGGATACACGACGAATCTTTTGGTTGGGATGAATAGTATCTTTATCTCTGCTCGTCCTCCATTAATTTGTAAATTTGATTTTTTATCATCTCCTTTGAAACCTCATCGAATAAACGACAAACTTATTGAATAGTCTATCGTTTCATTTATGTAACTTCGTTGTTTGATTATATTTCTTGAAATAAAAGGGGAGATAAGAAATAAATCGAATTCAATCTTCTCAGCCAAATTTAACCTCGTATCACGTTTGAGACAGCTTAGCATGCAATTTGGATGTATAATATCTTCTCGTATGATCTAACACGTTCAATATTCCAGATACAAATTTAATATTGATCGATAGCCCGGTATCCGCCGACCGATTTAATAGAATTTCAGGTGCCACTTTGAAGGCAGGGAAGATCACATATCCGATTTTTGCATTGGCAATGGTTAATGCTCATAATGTGCCAAAATAAAATGCAAAATAACGCTTTCATCGTTCAGATGATCCGAATTCTTGAATTATTTATCATATATAGTGGAACTAATTGCAACAAAAATCCAATTTGGATTTAGAAGCAAATCTTTAGATCATCTCATTGACTTATGCTTCGTGATGAAGCAATTAAAGATTAAAAAATTATCAAATATATTAGAGAAATATATTATAAATGTTAAATTAATCGTTGATAGATTGGTCAATTTAAATATATTATCCTGCGTTTGAATGATCGATTATTGTAAAAATTCAAAAAATTTAAATCCAGGTTTCAATATTCCGATATCATACTCATGCAAAGAAAATGCATTTCTGAACAGGATGAGCGGAAGGATTTTGAGCTGATTCTCAATTAATTATAACGTACGCCGTCAATGAATAATGTAAGACTATTTTAATTATTTTAATTATTTATTTTCTATATAATAGCTTCAGCTTTAGTTTTCTTAATTTTTGAAACGATTTAATAAAATTTTCACGTGAATTTCGAAGGATCTCCTTAGTTTAATTCTGCTCCAAAATTTTCGAGCTTAACAACGGAATAAGTTGCGTACGATTGAGTATCGAAACTCGTTTTTATTATTCCAATCAAGAAACGCAATAGGAATCTTTCTATAAACCACCACGTTAGAACGCAAGCTCTAAAATACTTAAACGTTTAGTTCAGTTTTCGAAATCACATCACGTGCTACGCGAGGAATTAAAGGTGTACAGCGAAAAAAAAAAGAAAGAAAGCTATAAAACGCGAAAACTGCAACAGTACATAAAACGTATAAAACGTATCGCATAGTTACGACGGCATAACGCAAAAACGACGTTGAATTGATTACGTTAAGAAGAAGTAATGATTTTTTTCTGATATATCATTGCCGCAACAATGCATATATGTATATTGCTGAAAGAAATATTTCATCCTTTCCTCTCGAATTCGAATTTAACTTTAAAGATTCATTAAAATTCATACGAATATTATTGACATTATTAGGGAACGACATCAAGAACGAAATCAATCCTCTTTCCATACGATTACCACAGAGATGATTAAAGCAAAGAATAAACTTCGAGAAAGAAAGGAACGAGCGTTTAAAGGGGAATTCCATCACGATTCTCCAAGACCCAACCCCCCTTCCCGCTTGTCTTGGAGATGGCGCGAGATTCGTCCCGTTGGAAACGATCCTCCAAGTAAATTGGCTTCAACCCTGTTACGTATTACTCGACATATGTCACCCTTATCTCCCCGCCGCATCCCCGACGATTTCTCTCGTTTATCCCGGGCCAACGGAGTTGATCAGTTCACCGTGAGGGATTCGCCCGCCTCTCTGTGTAGTTTTCCGAACGCTTACCGGCGAAAAATCGTTTGCAGGACGAACGGGACGTGGAGTGGATATCTCGGGGGCACGGCGCGCCCGCTTTATCAATACGAGGGGAAGTCCCGTGCCAAGCCCGGCTTGTATCCGAAAGACGTTAGGAAGAAGGACCCGATGGCGAGCTCGCATAACTTAGAGGTGCTCGACAGGTAATCTTTTTCTATTCCATCTCTTTCCACGAGAAATCCATCTTACGGAAATATCATCCCTTTTAATTTTTACAAACGGAGGTATCCGCTTGTATTCGCTCGTGTGTTATACAATATATCATTCGCGAGCAATTTATTCTGTGTCACGCGATTAATTTCTGCTATTATTAAGTTGTTGTTTGGAGAATTGTTTAAATGGAATGAATAACGTGAGTGGATATACGTAGAAATTCGTAACTGGGTACGAACGGTAAGCAAATGAAAGGAATAAGATTTATTAATTAAAGAAGAGTGATTAATTTTTGCGACAAAGAAATTCAATAAAAAGTACTTTATAAGTGTACTTTCAAAATTGTGAAAATTCTTCCTCTTTAAAAACATTTCATGTTTGATCACGGGAGAAGGGAAAGGATTAAACAATTAAAGTCACGATATAACAATCGATCCCGAATTGATCCCATTTATTGTCGTGTATTTATCATATTTTCAAAGACGAAATATAATTTCGTATCCCGAAATTCGAACAGCAATTTCGAAACACTTTCGCGGTGACGTCGTTTCACCTGTCCGACCACGAGCTGCCTCGTTTCGCTCACGTCAACGCGAAAAGTTACGAAAAAAGGAAAAAAAAAAAAAAAAAGAAGAGGCGCGCAGGGAGGGAAGAGAGGGAGGGGTGAAATGTCTTCGTGCAACTAATTGAAATCCCCCTTCCTCCACCCTTTTCCCATTTTACACGAAAAGCTGCTGGAACCTCGAAAAAAATAAAAAGTTTTACACGGTCGTTCGTTCTCGATCACCTGTACCATCCCTCTATCTATCTATATCTCTCTTTTTCTCTTCTTTCTTTTCGACGCTTCCATTTGACCAGTCCCCTAAGTGAACCCCGCGCGTCGATGAAATATTCTAGCAGGTGGTAGAGGAGGAGGAGGAGGAGGAGGAGAGACCAAGTCAAGAGACTTTCTCGGCCGGACGGAAGAGAAGAAGAGAAGCGCAATTTATCGCCTTATCGATTCTTGGTGTTTACCAAGAATGCTTGCGCTTCCATTTAAAGAACGTAGCTCTAACTCCCGAATAGAAGGGAGGGGGGCGCGTACCACGATGAAAATGTCAAAAAATCGAGAGCAAACAGCATTATCGACCGATCCAATTTAACGTTGTCGCGACCGAGTTATCCTTATCCGAACGTTTCCGGGACCGGCTCTTTTCATAGGGCGTTTTGATTTGTTGTTCGAGTGCGGATCACGTATCGGGCAAATCGACTGTCGCCGCGTCAAAATCTCGTGCTCTTTTTCGCAGGCCGCCCAAGCGTTCGAATATCTACCATCCTAGCAGAATCTGGAAATTTCACCTTTGAAACGGATTTGGATAAAGATATATATATATATATATATATTACGAATTTAATTTTTTTTCATAGATATCGATGTTCTTTTGTAAAAAATAAAAAAAAAAACGAAATACAAACTATCACTTTCTACGCATTTAAATCATTTTTTTTTTTTTTTTACGAATGGTAACTGGTTTTGAATCGACGATACTGTTATTGACCTTTTTTCAAATGTTTTAAAATTGTATTTAAAACACTGTACGCAAAAATTGCGAAATAATAACAGAGTAACCGTATTTTTTTTTTTTTTTTTTTTTTTTTGAAAAAAAAAGAGCGATTGGATACCGCGATAAAATTGAAAGGGATCCTATAATTTTTTATCTGTGGAAATACAACAATTTCTGGGATAGCTCGCCAGTTCCATCGACCGGAATATAATTAAAAAAAAAAAAATTTGTCAAAAAAATCCGCGTAAAATCGAACTTATTGAAATTGTACAGTATTGTCAATTATACAGAATATCAAGAGGTAAATACTGAAACTTTTTTTCTTTTTTCACTCGTTTGTAATCAGATTGTACAGGGAGCGATATTCGAGAGTGCTTCGCAAACGAACCTCGGTGGATCCAAAGAAGACCACTTGTATGTTATATCTACAAGCGGATCACACGTTCTTCAATCATTACAAGTCGGAAGAGGCCAGCATCGAGGTGATGACTCGCCACGTGCAACGTGTCAACTCTATATATAGGTATACAGGTGTGTTGGAAAATACGTAATAACAATATTTTTAAGTAAATGTTTCCTGTTTGCATGAATTCGTCGTATCTGGAAATCGGTATATTCCATGGAAATGGAATTATATCTCGTGGCTGATAAGTCACAGGCAATTGGAAAGGCGACTCAATCGTTCGCCGACACGCGATGCCGCACGATGTGACGTTTTTATCGATATCGATCAAGAAATTTAAAACTTTTTTTTTTTTTTTACAGTACATTTTATGTAAATCGTGAAATTTAATTGCATGGAATTTTTTTAAAAATTATCAAACACACCAGCATTCTATTTTTTTTTCTACTATAAAGTATCGTTAATGTAATTTCCAATTTTTAAATATTTCTTTCAACTGCCTTCTTAGATATTGTATAAATCTCCATTGAATTTCAAGATATCGAGTAATTCCAGTTGACAATAAAATTTACTGGTAATATAAAAAAAAAAAAAAAGAAATCATGATATTGAATGAGTTTAAACAAACAGAAAATAAAAACCAAATGACAACTTGGCTAATATAATTTTATGCCAAAAACGATCATTGATTCGTTCCATTATAATTTCCAATTAAACAGCTGCACAACCGTGATGACACGTTACTTTGAGATTTGTGCAATTTCCAATGATATTAATTCAATTATAAGCGTCATTCACGTTATAATCCAGATTATTATCTATTACCTCGATATACGTTATATATTATGTTATGAGCATTATGATCAAAATTATTTGTAAAAAAAATGCCAATAATATGATAAATATGATAATCAAACATTTGCCATCACGACGATTGTCAATCGAATTGAAATTATATTACTTCGTTGAAGAATAAATACAATATAAAAATCAATAATTTTTTCACACTTTATATCACCGTGATCGACGAACGGTATAATACATCGTATGTATTGACGATAGATAGCAAAAGCGTTGGAACGGCAATGAAAATTCTTTGCCGGCCCAGAAATCGGCAACGTTTTCCTCCTCGACTAACAAGTGCGCGTCTTCTGTCTCATTCCGCTGTAATAACTTCGCAAACCAATTAAAACTTTCCCGGACCTTCGAGTTAAACTAACTTTCCGCCAGCGGCGATCGGAGGAAATGAATGTTCCTTAGCCTTACTGCGGTTCCTTTCTGCGCTACGACCGATTAATGTCAGTTTCTGTGTCTGACGTTGACCGATTGATTCACTGCAACTTTATCGCGCCCCTCTCGCACACCTAATGCGTAAACTTTAAACGATGGTTATCAACGATGGGGAATAACGGGGAAAGGATATCCAAGAAAGGAATCGTCGCCGACTAAAAATTGCCTCCATTGTACTCTTCCGATCGAGAGATAAACCACCTTTCCCCCTTTCCTTTCGAGATCTTTCTTTTCGATCTGAAAAGAAAAAAAAAAAAAAAGAAAATAAACTCCTTCCAGAAGAAGAAGAAAAAGAAAAGAGTATCATCTCCCTTGGTTCGTTTATCTCGCGCGCGATTCGATTTCCCTTTGATTATAATCCCCCCCTCCCTTTGCCCAAAGCCATCCCCCGAAATTATACCGTTTAATAGAATTACGTCTACAAATCCAACCGAGAAACAATCAGTTCGAACGACGAGCGAACGTTGAACAGATATGGGGATGGGGGCTCGAATGGGCGCAAATCAGAGGAGAAAGATTTCCTGAAAAATCTCGTTCGGCGAAGCTCGCGAATATTAAGCAAGAGTGGGGGGCAGCAGAAAGGTTTTAAACGTTGCACCACCTGCTGCCGTAACAACGAGCAAATATTTGTGTCTCGTGACCGAGCCCTGTTTAACGTAGCGTGACCGCGCCTACGCGCGGCAACCGGCCCACCGCATTACTTACAATTCCCTATCTCTTTCCCTATTCTCTTTCTATCTCTTTCTCTATCCGCGATCCGCGGATAAAGCCGCTCGTGTTCCCTTTACACAACATCCTCTTACCTCTTATTCCCTCTCGTTCCACGTCAGAATGTACGTGTATACACAGAGGGAGGGGAGGGGAGGGAGGAGGGAGCTAGGATGCGTCGATCTTCCGGAACGATGGTCGCCCCGATTATCGGCCATCTCTACACGCGAGCATTTCGGATGACCGATCGACCACCCCCTCCCCTTGGAAACGCCAGCCCGAAACGTGGCTCCCTTTGTCTCCGGATTAGACGGCATTAACTCTCTTCCCATCGCGATACGTACAACTCGGCCGCCCAGCTAAACGCTCTTGTCCGACGGGAGAATTGCGGAATTGCGCCGATTAAGGATTGCGCCCTCTCTTATCTCCCCCCTCGCATCATCCCTAGTTTGCCGCTGATTTTACGCCATTTTGCGCGCGGCTCGTCGTCGTCGCGAGATGTGACGGGGATGAAGAAAAGTTTTGGTGTAATGGATAATATTGATTTTAAATTCTTCTTCTTAATGGATGAGTGAGTGGAATTATGCAAGTTTAGGTAATTGTTTTTTTGAAGAGAGGAAAAAGAGGAAAATTTGATCCTATATCTTTAACGCTTTGCGCTCCAATAGTGATTCTCACTTTTTTTAAAATATCGCTTCAGGAATAGATTCCTAAGCTCTTTACGTGTAATTTTATAAAGCGTTTTATAAATAATACTATCGAATGATTTTTTTATCTCAAATTAGACCGTGATCTAGCTACATTTGGTCTGTGTTTGACAGTCAGTGGTAATAGAAATATTATTGTCAAAGATTTTTAGTTTTATAAGCAATGAAATTAGTTCGAAGATGAGTTTGATTTTTCGTTTATTAAATAACGAAATTATTTTTATTCGTTAAGAAATTGACGATAGAAAGAAAGAATGAAAATGGTATAAGAAGTATAAGAAGAATATAGAATGAATGAATCAATGAAATAAGAAAGATAAAAGACAAACCGAGGATGCATCTCCCTAATCACACAAAACAACGATATAGATTTTAATATTCGACAAATTTTCTTTCCAATATACATAAAATATTAGAATATAAAAATTTTATACGTTAATTTGTACGAGAAATCATTTTAAATTAGAAATTCGGGTGCAAGAAATCGTCTGAAGTTGTTGGTGCAAAAAGGCCTGGAGCGCAAAGGATTAATTATCTTGCACTATTGTCATAACATTTCCAAGATTCGAAAATTACGATATTTTTAATAAGAGTTATAATAAAAAATCCGAATTAAAATTCTATGAATAATAATTGGATATAGATTCGAGCAAGAAGCGAGAAACAAGAAGAAACAATAATAATTCAAACCCATAAAAGAAAAAAGACGAAAAGAGCTTAACAATACTTGCACCGATTAAAAATTCGATAGACCGAATTTTTATTTATTATTTCCATATCGATATTCGTCGATTTTGTCGCGACCAATGAACTCACCGTGTAAACGCAACGTGAACCACCACCCCTCCTTTTATCGCGATTGAGAAAAAGTGAAGCGATAAGCGGTATCGTGACGGTGATATCATCGGGCAAAGGTGGAAGTGTTCCAATGTCAGTCATTACACGTGGAACGTTTGAGAACGTTGGCCAGAACGTTGGCGCGTTTACGATCCTTATCCACGGACTCACGTAAAAAAAAAACTTTATTTCCGAGCGGGATATCCGAGACAGCTGTCACGCGACGCGTTACCCCTTTATTTGTTTGCCAAGTAATTTTTTACGACATCGGAACGCGAACTTTGTAACACGAGTCTCACGTGACGATGCCCTTTTACCTATTCAATAATAAGCACAGACGTTTTCCTACCCCTCCTTTCCTACCCCTTTTTTTCTCTTTTTAATCTCATGCGTGCGGAATATTCATCTCCGGTATTTTAGCGATTATTTTACCGATTTGCTGAAAAATTCGCTGATATATATATATAATTAAAATTATATTAATAAATCTAATTATATAAATAATTATAATATTTAAAAATTTTATAAAATAAAAAATTAATATATAAAAAAAAAAAATTTATACTAATAATTTTTAATCTTTATTATTTAATATGAATAATATAAATAATAAAATTAATTTTTAATTTATATTTAAAATTTTTATTATTTATATTAAATTGGATTTAATATCAGAAACGTGTGGTAAGATAAGGTAAATTCGCTTTAAGTCTTAAAAAATAAATACGGATGGAGAAAAACAGTTAATAATATTTTACGATGAATAAAATATTTATCGTTCGTGAAAGCGTGTCCAATGTGCTTGGAACATTGCATGCTCTTCGTTTTGAATCGTTGAACCTTATCAGAAGCGAGATGATAAATGATAAACGTTTGCAATGAAATCAAGATTGCAGAGTTAGTCAGAGTAGAGATTGGAAGATGAAGCAAGCACGTCTCGATTAAGTTATGTTTCACGTATTACAATTTTTATTATTATTATTTCTTAATATCTTCTTAATATCTTGAATGAAAGGACGCGTCTTCTTCGATCTTATTGTCGCAATTTTTGCAAGTTTTGCAAAGATTAATCTATCCCACGATTCTCCATATATTATAACTTCGTTCAAAAACATAAATGTTTCAATTTATTTATCTCGAATACCTCTCTCACCCACGTATTTGCATTATTTACTTTCGAGAAGCTTTTACCTGTAATTGAACTATTACGTTATGGACAATATAGAAACAGAGCAAATTAATGCAACATCAAACTTGGATAGAATGGATTTTACGTTGATTACCAACGGCACGTGGACGTTATACGCGAAATATTTGTTGAGAATATTTATGTAACCTCCTTATGCAGGAAAATCTCTTGCGGCTATTTCTAAATGTCACCGCTTTTAATACCAAGGTCGGATTATTTTGCCCTTTCGTAATACCATCGATTAAAGATTAAATTCATCTGAGCGAAGAATTAATTTTTCAACGGATAAAATTACTCCCGTCCCTTGTTACCTTTGGCAACTTTTAACAACGTTCCAATTAATTCGCAAATAACGTGGAGTCAAAAGAGACCCATCTGTCGCTATAGAGTATATATATATATATAGATAGAGTAAGATCGTTTTACAGTTGAAAAATCATAGGATTCAACGGTGGAAAGGAATCGTGATCGCGTGTCACGTGATCGTTTTTCCAGTTTCGATTGGTATTCCCGCGGAGGTGGTGTTTGATTAAATGCCCTCCACCACGCGACGACCGAGCCGGAATACACTGATCACCGAGGGAAAATTACTTGTCTGGAGCCCCTGTGATTTTCGTTATCAGCTATCGGTTACCTCGATGAGTATTTCCTCTCGAATTTCTACGAATTTCCTAGTAATATTATCATCTAGTACGATACCGAGTTTAATTTCGAGAAACGATGGAATTCGAATTCTCGATTTTCGATTTTTCGATTAAATGTTTAATGGATTTTTAACATTTCTTTTCTTTTTTTTTTTTTTTTCTTGTCCTCGTAGATTTCAATCAGGATGGTCAACCGGACAATATTAGCTTCATGATAAAAAGGGTGAAAGTCCATGGTGAAGATGCCTTAAATGATCCAAGCTACAGGTTCACCGGTACTTATGGGGTAGAAGAATTCCTCGAGTTATTCTCCGGTAAGCGAACAATTTCATCCATTTATTATCCAAAGAAATTTTAAAATTTGTTTCGATGCAATATATATTTCTTTTGTATGTATTGTAATATTAACAGTGACGTTGAAAAATTAAAAGAACGATTCTTCGTATCAAAATTTATTTAAAAAATAAATTATTGCAATCACCGATAAAATATTATCTTTTCACATAAAAAGTGTGAAGAAGAATTAAAAATCCAATCAGGATATAGAGAAAATTATACCATTGAATCTCCTTTTTGTTTTATCCCGATATCTCAATCGGTTGCCGAAATATAAGCGCTCAAAGTTTCGATAGCGCTTAACACGGCGAAGAGAAATTACGAATGGGGTCAGCGACCTGCATTTTTTCTTGGAAATGCGTGCAACGTCCTTCCAGGAATCGCGTCTGTCGTTTGTCTGCTGTTTGGGATAGGTTAGTGAGACGAGATGCGAGCGAGTAAGAGATAAGGATGGAGATAGAAAGTGACCAAAAATTATCCTTTTCTTTACACGACGATATCTCGAGAACCGAAAGTCGTATCGAGATAAATGAAAAAGCGTTTCAAAGGGCAAAGTTCCCCGCTTCTGATGATCGTTCACTCGTTGACCGGAAGTAATTATCCTCAGAGTTACAGCGATTCAAATTTTTCCTAATTTTAATAGGAATTTAATCGAGTTAAGGTAAATTATACGATAGATGTTTCTTTTTTTCTTGAAAAATATCACTTATATTATCATTGTTACTATTGGTATATTGGAAATTTTAAATTAATTTAGAAATTATTTCATTTTCTTTCGCTCGAAGCGAGTTGGAATTTTTACGTAATCGATCTGATTGAAGTTTAATTATGTTAATTGATCGAAGAGGGTTTATGAATTTGAGATTTATCGTGTCATACTTTTTTTATCGCTCCAACAAAGTTAAATAGCTTGTAATAAATAAACATTAATCGATATTTCTGACACAATAATTGTCATGTATTTTAATTTTTAGTAGAATCACTGCTTAAATTTTTTACGTATTTCGTAGAAATATTTTGTATGTGTATATATATATATTTTCCATCTCAAACTCTTAATTCTGATTTCCATTGAAAAAGCATATTCGCGTGAATTTTTAAAACTGCATCTCGTATTTCATCTCGTTAACACGGAACGAAATATGTAAATCCAGGAACGAAGTTAATCAAAGAAAAGCATTCTTTAACCGAATGAAACGAAAACAAAAAAAAAATCAACCACCCCTCATTTTCTATATATATATATTTGACTTTCTTCGTTGAAATTCTTGACCCTATTTTCGCTATTTCCTCTTTAATTAAAGTGGCTTGTTTGCGACAAATTTACGATGAAATCGATAACAGATGAGTCGTGTTACATCGTTGAAATATTTTCCAATTTTAATGAAATGTTTCGTGTCGTTCATCTTCACGTCCATCAGATTTCAAAGCTCTTCATTAAACATCGCAAACTACACTCCTCTCCCATTAAAGCATCCCGCCGCGTGTTCCATCGGCTTGATTCGTTACTTAATATCATAATTAATAAACACGCAATGAAGATTAAATTACATGTAAGAGAAGCAACCTCGTTTCTTTTCTACTGGAATCATACGATTATCCAATCCAATTATTAAATCAGACGAGGTGCCGAGATTTATAATAAATTATTCATATATACAGGATTTACAATTAAATATAAAATATGAAATATGAAAGTGATTCATAAATGTATGGAGCACCTTTTTTATTTTTTATTATAATCATAAATATAATTTATCGAAAATTAATAGTTCATAGCTTCTGTGAATATTCCTTTTAACGTGTATTTCTAAGGTTAATTACTTAATTTTCTCATTTCTCGACTTCTCATCGATCAATTACACTCTTCTCAAAGATGTCTACGGTTTTCCCTCTTCGCCTCTTCAAGTTTTTTTCCCCGCGTTAAGAGCGTGGCAAGAAAGTTTCTATCCCAAGATTTGATTAATACTCTCGAACAAGAGATTCGTTTTTGATCCCGATTATTCGATATACACTCGAACGAATCTTTTTCAAAGGATTCCCATTCTAGCCAATTAATTCTTGTTCGGTTGACGCGCGGCATCGATTGACAGAGCCAGCCGGGAAACTGTATCGTATTAAAGTTTCCACGCCAAGTTAAAGTTTGCCGGGAACAGACGGGATTAATTATTATCAAGTCACATCTACGGCGGTAACGAGTCGCAGATCGATGGTGGTTGAAATTTCCCAAGTTAGGACCATTGAGATACTGCGATATACTATTTCGACGAGCCTTTGGATCGACTTAACCCACCTCTCTATCTCGTGCTTGTCTATAGAATTGAGAATCCATGAATATTTCTCTGTCTACGATAAGTTTGTTCTCCAAGTAATTTTGAAGTAGAATTAGTTTTTGTTTAAGATCGTCATATTCATTGAATAAGCAATGCTATATATGTATATATATATATATACAGATATGTAAGATATGGATAATGGAAGAATCGAAAAAAATCATTCACGTGTTCATCAACCAATTAATTCGATCATTTTGATAATTAATTTTGATAATTGTGTGGAATTGTATATGATTAACTCTCTTTTGCAGAAAGTTTCTCAAAGTTTATTTCCATTTATTTTACTTTTATTTGCGAATATTTGCAACGATAGCCTCCGATTTAAATTGAAAATCGATTTGTGCTTAACATCGAAACAATGGTGTAAATCTTCTATTTCTTATCTAAAACTTAAATTGCTTACAAGTTGATAAATAAGCATCAATTTTTATATATATATATATAACAGTTTTCGAACTTGTTTTGAAATTGTTCAATATTCGTTCATCGTCGTTCCACGAATAATGTATTTAGCACCATTTCGAAATGTTGAATAAGAGAATAAGCTGCGTCACGATCAACTTTTATAAAAAAAAAGTATTTATCCAGAATTTATTCGCACATTTGAATATTGGTCCGATGCAACGTTGGGATAATATTGGGTTAATAACCTGAAGGGTTGATTTATAGGTATTATACATATAATAATATAGCATCGACGTTATCGATTATATTAAAACGCTAATATAAGTTACGTCTAGTGGTATACGTGCACGCGTTATCCAATGCGTTTGAATTTACATTGTTTGGCGTAATTACGCAATTTTGGCTGAAATGTTTGCAGCTAGCGCGATAATTAGTAAGTACGATTGGACAGTCACGATTCTGGCGTGATTTCATCCTCGAAATTCATATTTCTTCTTCGAATAAACTTTATTCACTATTTGCAAGAATTAACATAACACAACTGTTTTAATTTTTCTTCTTAAATTGAGATTTCATAATTACAATATCGATGAAGGATCAGGGACAACGATCAATCAACTGTTCGACATCTATTATTATCTTATCCCTCTTATTTCGATCACCTCTTGTTTCGCGTTGAAACGTCCAAACTCATTACGAATAGATATTAAATGTGGTAAATATTGGTTCATCCGTAGTTATACATTTTGGCTGGTGACCACCGTGACGTGTTTATATAAACAGATAGATGCTAGCTACATGGGACACCGTATAGATATTGAAGCCGATATCGCTATTACGTCATCGGCTATTCGACAATTGACAGCATCTACTACACACCGACGATGTATGATGTTGACACGTACAGTGAATTCGCTGTACGTCAATACGCTGAATATTCATTGATGACAAATACAGCGAAGACAATCTCATTGGTAATGTCCGCGCAGACAGAATTCCATGTATCGAAATTCTTTACACTTGATATCTCAGAAACTAATAAATTAGCTCGAAGCTTAAAATCTTGTATTTCTTACACAGCTTCTCAAAATTTCGTCTCGAAAATTTTTATTATAATGATTGCAATTATCCTTAATTTTTTGAAATAAATGGAAAAGAAAACTTGAATTAAATTTTTATGTTACATACGAGAAAATTTGATCCATACTTCTGTAAATCTTTCGTACGTGTATTGTCCATTTATATAAAATAAAAAAAAGATCGATTTCCACGTTGATTGAATAGTATTCGTCGTAAGAGAGGGAGAGAGAAGAGAGCGAATTTTTTTTTTTGATCCAAGCGAGTGGAAAATGAATTGAAATCGAGGGATAGAAACGCACGAACATTTCTTGGTGAATAACTCGCAATAGTATACTATGTACCTGATATACCCAGGAATCGAGAAACACAACCGACCATGACGTATTTGCCGCGGGCATCTAGTAACCAAATATGCCTCCTGAGATACGCCACACCGCAAACACGTATCCCGTGTTCCATTCTCTTCCGCCGCAAAAACCTGCTCACCGTGAATTCAGATTGCAAAAAGCATTGTGCAAAGAACGAAAGGTTGTTTTTCTGATGATTCCTTGCGCTTTTATTTTCCACGTTTGGTCACTACTTCGTGCTCTCGATATTGATTCTAGGGTTTTTTTTTTCTCTTCTTTTTGGTCACCGATCTAAGGCATTTTTCGATTCGATTTTGGTCGTTTTTCGTTTTATTCGAAGTAAGACGTAATTCGTGGTATGAATAGGAAGAAAAAAGAAGCGTATAATAAAAGAGAAATACGATTAAAGATCGAAATCTGATTCTGATTAATCTTCAATTGGATAGGAATGAATAAAAAAACTATTCTATAATACGTGTGATAATAAAAAGAAATTGTAAAAAGGAATTTTATCGTTTAAATTTTTGAGAAAATTAATTTTAAAAATTCATCGAACGTATATGATCAATTGTTCCAATTGGACAAGAAAATGAATTAATGAAATATTATTTTATTCTCGAACTTATATTATGAAACTTTTGTATTTGTTATTCGAACATATCCAATCGAAATTCATTGAACCAAATTTATACATATTTTACAAATTTTTACATATTTTACAAATTTTTTCAAATTCTAAATTCTTTCTAGATAATCTTCCAATTATAATAAACGACTACCAAATCTATTTTTACGTTTTTACGTTGAATTAAAAATTAAAAGAAATATACAGATACTTTTATATTTTTTTATATTTCAACAAACCGATCCTATTTACCGATCGCAACACGTACGACGATCAAATTTCAATTCCAAACTAATTTCGTTCATCATTTAATCCGTCATGAAGCAATTAGGGGTCTAAATTCCGCATCGTCGTATTCAAACTAGCATCGCGATTGCATCGAGTCGAGAACCCGATATTCCGTCGCGTGCAAATAGTCGCCTCGCAGCGACTTTTAATTAATTTCGTTTTTTAATTCGACTATCAACTATTTCGATCGATCTCTGACAGGGCGGCGAGAAATACAGGCGGCGTTGAATCCCCAGCCGACGTTGGCCAATCATCGGCCGAGAGATGTTATCCGGGAAAAATAATAAATCAGGCGTCCAGAATGTCCGGTAATTTAATTTCTGGCCAACTTTTTTATTCAGTGGCAACTTTCCTCCGTTGGGGAATCGTTGTTCGGGAATATATGAAACGAGATGGAAAAGAAAAGAAAAGAAAAGAAAAGGGAGAAAAGAGAAGTCTCTCTCTTCTCTTCGTGGGATATTTTTTTCGACGACATTTGGAAAGAAAAAAAAATGGAAGAAAGGATAGAGATAGAAGGGAAGGGCAAGAATGGAGGGATAAAACGAGCAATGAATACTCTATGAACGTCATGCATGAATTTTAATGAATAGAGTTGTTTACGACCGCGTGTTCATCGCATACTCCACGTTTTTTCAAGGTCGACTGTGTCTAGCCACTTTGCGCGGAAATATCTTTATGCATAAAATACGATGCTACCGATTCATGGTAAATAAGGAATATGTAAAGTAAAAAGTAATTATTAAATCGTAATAGTATTGGAACTGGAAAATGTTTGAATTTACTATCCGATATTTCTCAAATTCGTAATAATTGTTTAACAGTTTCAGAATATTTCAACATCTTCGATGGGTTAATAATATTCTTATAAATAATGAACGTAATGAATTTCATCTTATCGTTTTTAAAAACATTTTAAAAACAATATATAGAATTGTTCATACGAAGAATTGTTCAAACTCAAAATCTTTTTCCATTTACAGTTTATTTTAGGAATGAATTTTATGTATCTCTAAATAATTATTTTATACAATCTTTGCACCTTTATTCTACCTATTCTTTTCTTTTTTTTATTTAAATTTCTCACGAATGCAAACAAACATCCACGTAAAAACAATAATAAATTTTAAACAAATTTTAACAAATCGTCCCTCCGTTAAAACTTAGCTAAATCTAAAAACTTTTTCCAGAGGAGGACTACGACGCGTTTTGTTTGTCGTACATGTTCACGTATCGTGACTTCGAGAAGGGAACTTTGGGCCTGGCTTGGACCGGCGATCTGAAAAACGCGGGCGGAGTTTGCGAGAAAAACGGGGTAAGTTCTCCCTCGATCGAGCAACAAAACTAATCCGACGGTGCGCCGTCTGGAATATAACATGGTTTCGGGGTCCGCATTCACGATACTCAGACAATTAGCCCGGGAACTAACGCTATTTCGTCTTGCAGCACTACAGAGGTAGCATGAAATCGCTGAACACAGGTATAATCACCCTCCTCAACTACGGCAAACACGTACCACCGACGGTTTCTCACGTCACCCTTGCTCACGAGATCGGTCACAACTTCGGATCCCCTGTAAGTTCAACGCGGGTTTGCGTCGGGTTTGCATGTTGTCGGCGAGCAGTGGTAGTAGTAGTAGTAGTAGTAGTACATTCGAAAAGTTTCGAGGGGCTTTTGGTTTCAGCGAGCAAGCAATTGAGGGAGGACTCATAACGTAAACGACCCTTGTCCAATTTCGATCCTCGGGAGGGAGGGCTCATGATTCCCGGCCGGCTTTCGTTAAATATACAATCCGTTTGAAATTCTTTGTTCGAATAATCAACGCGTTTCACGTGGATTATGAAATCTTTTTGATGCATTGAATAATGGGTTTGCGCTGTTGTGATTCGAGAGGGATTCGTAATACGAACGATGGTCCAATTTCGATCGTCCCGTGGCTTCGTTAAGTGTACAATAGGATTCTGTTCGAAAGTCTTTGTTCTGTCAAATTCGATGCGGATTGTGCAATTTTTTCACGGTGCATCGAATGATGGTTTAGAGACATTGTGATTGTGATTGAAATTGAAACTTAACAACGTCGATTCTTGTAAATAATTTCGATTGTAACAGGTTTCGTTAGATATACGAGTATTTTTTTTTTTTAAATTTCTAAATTTGATAGTTAAATGATGATCCTCCATATTTTTTAATATAATTTTTTTTAACAAATATCGACGTGAGTTACGAGATTTTATTGATTTTTGGAAAATAAAATATTATGTTTCATTTTTCTGCACGAAAAAAAGCATATGATTTGATATGAAATAAAGCATGTTATCATTTTTTCTTTCTTTTTGCTTTTTGTGAAAATTAATACGTTATACTCATTTCTAACGAAAAAAATTTCCAAGATTTATAAAAATCTGGAATTATCGTGAATTTCAAAGAAAGATTAAATTCTTTCTTTTTTATATAGTAAAAATATGTTACTTTCAAGAACAGAAGTTTCTTTCAATACAAAATAATTACAAATAATAACAATTTGTATTCTAACTTTTAAAAAAGAAAAAAAAGGAAAATTGACAAGGATCGTTTATATTATAAATTGTTCCAATTGTATTCTACCGCACTCTGAACTTGTTCTAATTTTAAACACTTCTTGCATATATTTGTGTAAACGAAAAAATAGAAAATTGCATTTCTTTCTTGGAAAAATCAACGAGTCAGCACCGTGCTGAAGAAAGGTGTTCAAGGAAGGAATGCGAATAATGTCCTAGGCAATTAAGCGCTGGATTGTTCGAAAAGTTGGTGCTGCAATGTTACGAGAGAAGAAGTTTCACGTTCAACTATTTCCAAGAATGTTTGAGATCATCTTTGTCTACACTTCTCCGTACTTGTAATTTCTGTGCAGAGAGATCTTTAATTTTTTGGAAAAATTAAAAAAGCGTGAAAATTTAAATATTTAAAAAAATAAAAACAAAATATCGTGATGAATAAATTTGTATTAAAAAATTTATCAAATTATTTGCAATAAAAATTATTAAATTTTGTAAATTTGCAGACGTTACATGCAAATTTTTTAATTTGTAATCGTCATTTTATCGCATTTTTCTAACATCTTTCTCTTTCTGTCGAGCACAGCACGATCCAGACGAGTGTTCACCAGGCGGGGAGGACGGAAATTTTATAATGTTCGCAAGAGCCACTAGCGGGGATAAACGAAACAACAATCGATTCAGCCCTTGCAGCCTGGTCTCCATAAATCCAGTTTTAAATGCCAAAGCCCGCTCGTCTAAGGGGTGCTTTGCCGGTAAATAAAGAAGCTTTTCGAATTTTAATTAGTTCTTCGACTTTTTCTGGACCGAGCTTTTACGTTTATAGTCATTCACACGAATGATTTATACGATATTTGGTTGCAAAAAATATTTTACCTGATTATCTGATAATTTATTTTTTTTTCATTGGCATCTCTTCATTGATGTATTGAGAAGTATTGAAAAATGTTTATTGTTATCTCTCGAAGAAGAAGAAACGACGTGACAATTGTAGTAATATTTTCAATATTAATGTTAGGACGCGTGGATAAATTAAAATAAGTTTTCATAAAGTTTTCCATTACATGGAAGATCTTGGAAACGATCTATTTTTCGCCATTTTTCTGTTGGATGTAATAGTCGATTACTCGAGGAAAAATGTTTGGCCTTTTGAAACGAATTAAGGGCATCTCGTTAATGATCTCTAAAATTTTAAAAGTTGAATTTTAATTAGGGGAATTATTCGGTACAAAGTAAAGTTTTGGAAAATAAATGATCGCCAATAGGAAACGGTTGAAAAAAGTTTTCCATTTTATAACAATGTCTAATTATACAGCAAAGACAATGTGAACAAAAAAAATATGAACAATTTAATTGGTGGCGGTATATGAAATTTATTACTATATTCCTCTGACGTTATTATTACGAAACTTTTCAAACACTTTTTTTTAAAAAAAGAATGGAGACCGTATTAATTAATATTTGAGAGCAATATTTTAATTAAAGAGACAAGATATTTTCTGAAAACGAGATTAAAAATTTGCTCGAGAAGAGATATATTTTAGATCAAAAGTAACCATAAATGTTATTAAATTCTCATTAAAATTAGACATTTGAAATATTTCCATTAATAAGATCTAATAATTATCGATCCAATTTTCAACTTCTTAGACCACAGTTACACGAAGCAAAAAAAAAGAAAAAAAGAATATAAAAAAAAGTAGGATGATTTAAAACTTCTCATTTTATCATCAAAAAGTGCTTTACAATGTATGATTTTGTCTCGTAGAATCAATCGGCAGAGAAATGTCGAAAAGTTTCCAAAGGAAATTATTGAAGACGATGAACATTAATGGATTCCAAAAAGAAAAAAAAATTGGGTATACCATTTCGTTCTTATTAATAAATATATCTTTAAAAAGAATACTATAGAAGAGCGGAAAAATGGAGAACGAAAGGAAGATAGAACGTATCGGTGACTCGATATATCGACCGAGGCAGAGTCTAATTGCAACTCAATTGCAATTTTAATAGCGGACTCTCTACACGATCCGTAGAAAACTCGTTTCTGGAAACGAACATTGAACGCAAACGAGCGACAACTCGGGCAAACAAGAAACAGACACGACTCGTTAATTGTTAATAACAAAAAGATATCTGTGACCGTTGGTGAAGCTAGCAGGAAAAAGTTTGTTCGAATATCGAACATGGATACGATGCACGTTATACGAGGTAGTTGAAAACGAAGAGAGATAAAAAGAGAATGAAATGAAATGTTGCCACGACGAATGGTAATAACGGAAGTTGCTGCATTTCAGAGAAATTATTAGCAGAAATTATTCCCGTTTCAATTGGATGGAAATTGATAACTTTAGATTGAAAAATAATATGACACCGTTATATCTTGAAATCTGTTTCGTTGACTTTTCCACTTTTATCGTTGGACATCGTCGAAGCACACGTTTTGAACTATTAGATAAAAATAAAAAAATCAAGAAGAATGGGAAATCATTCAAAACTGTTTTAAATAAAATAAATAAACCGATCTTCATAATTCATAATTGAATCCTACACTCATTAATATGAAGCTATAAATAGATCAAAGTTTCACGAAGAATTCGACAATTTTCACGATTTAAAAGTTTCATATTTGCCCAATTCCCTTTCAACGAAAAATTTGAGGAACTTGACACATCGATCAGAGCTGTAAGAACAGAGCTGTTCTCGAATCACTTGACTTGATTCGCAATTGATTACACTACGCATAGCCGACTTGTTGAGCTTCGTTTAAATCCAGGTTTTCATTAACCTCGCTGCAAATCAAGCCAACATTTATTCCATCCACTTTGCCTCCACTTGTGGCCACTCGTTTCAACTCGAGCCGATCAAAGTAATGGAGTAGTATCGAGGCGAACAAGTTCGAGCCCGGTTTGCTTTCTTCGCAATACCGATTAAAAATAAAAATGAGGAAGAAGGGAGGAGTTTATGGTCGGTGAAATGGCGAGTCGAGTTAATGGGGAATCGATGATTTTTCAGAGCCCCAAAACGCCATCTGCGGGAACGGCGTGGTGGAAGATGGCGAGGAATGCGATTGCGGATGGGAGGAGGACTGCAACGACCCTTGTTGCCATCCCCAACGGCTCCATCACGCCCTTCACGAGCTACCTTGTCGTCTTGCCGATGGTGCAGTGTGCAGCCCCAGTCAAGTAAGTGGCACTTTTCCTTCGTTTTCTAACCGTGTCCGGATAGTGTAGCATCCCTCGTGAACCGTGATTAAGTCTAATGTCCCCTCATTTGCTACCCTCCAGTTGCTTTCCTTTTTTCCTACCATTTTGATCGTTCTACGAGAGAATAGAGAGATAAACGACGCCGATTCACGTCGATCACGAAAGATCTCGAGAAACTTGGAACGATTATTTCTCTTTTCTTTCTTCATTCTTTGTTAATAAAATTTCAACAAATTTTTGATTCTTCCAATTTTCCTCAAACTCGATAACAACGATTATCCTTTTGACTTGTGAAAATTATACGTATGAATAAAAAATAGACTGCTGCTTGATCTTATTCTTATCACGTTTAATTAATAACGAAGACTTGTAATAACGAATAACTTGTAAAAAAATAATTTTGGAAGTTAGTGGATAATATTAGTGAGAAAGTTATACGCGTGTGAATCTATGTTCTATGATTACACGATTGAAGAGACAGAGAAAAATTGATGTTCGAAAATACGGAATGAGCAAAGTTTATTCATGGGGATAAAGTTTTGTTTAAAAATTGATGGGATTGATTCGAGGAGGGGGGATGGCACGAGTGAAATTGAAGGAATATGTGCGAAGATATGTAGCAAACTGAAAGTTAAAATTGCATTTTTCAGTGAAAGGATGTCAAATTCTTGGTTATATTTACGTTGAAATATTAAAGGAACGGTAACGTCGGATGCTCCAAGTTTTCAAGATCTCCGTGGAGAGAGATATTTTTACAGTCGTTGCAAATACACCCCTTTAGCAGTGAGTTCCTTTGAAATTTCGACAGAGACTCATTTTCATTTTCTACGAAAGCTACACGTTGAATATGTTATGAATTCCTATTGAATATCTTGAAAGCGTAATGTAGGAAACGGAATGCGAGCGTGCAATGCCAACTTTTCTGTCAGACGCGAACCCACCTCCTCGAAACGTCGCATTTCCTCATTGATTCGTTTTCGTTCACGTTTACGTTACATTTACCGAAAATTTTCACCAACGTTTTTTATGATAAAAAAAAAAAAAAAAAAAAAAAAGATTCCATTTCGAAATACTTCCCAAATTTAATAATTGCTTTAGTAATTCCTAAAATTGACGTTAACTCACTAATTGGACATCGTTAATTGGATTCTGATAAATTAACAAAGCGGAACGAAATTCCAATTATTGATACTTTAGGGATTAATATTATTGATTGTTTTATCGAATTAAAACGCGTTATGCTTTTTTTGTTATTTATTATTATTCGATATATTTATTAAAAAGAAAAAGGTGCCATTTCCAAAATTTTCTCTGTTTATCTAACCAAAGACTGTCTTGATCCACGTAACTATTTATTATTCCACTTGTCTGATCTGATGTTTTATTCCACTTATCTATGATTTTATTTTAAAAATAAATTGTAATATCAATGTAAATTATAACGATGCGAAATCACAAAAGATTTCATCAACACAGATTCCTCTATTTACAACAATTATCAATAATTATTATATACTACCCCTATATTTGGAATATTTACAGATATTATTCCTTCCCAATATCGTTCTACCACGAACGAATTCCCATTTCTCTTAATTATCTCGCCAACCAATATTATTATTCTCCAAGTATCTTCCGTATCATTTTGTTACCGAAACCAATCGTCTCGAAATAAAAGCCGGAACAAACACATCCATTTGCAGCGTTGCTAATTGATATAACAAGGCAGGTTGCGCGACATCCCATACAGTTTCTATGTTTATTAACGGTAAACCCGTAATTAAACGCGGAACGTGTCGTTACACGTGGCTCGTTGCCGCGCATGAATCTCCAACCCCGCGTTAATCCAACCAGAGCGCGTCGTTTGTTCCATCGAACTCTTGGATCCGAGAGTCGCGATGATTAAACGGCGGATAACGAGTGCGCGAAATCGAGACGTTCTCATAATTTATGCAAGCACGAACTTCGATGCTCCTTCAATCCCCCGAACATCGAAATCGAATGCGGGCGTAACTCGAGGGAGGATACTGTTCCATCGGCATTGATTTCGTGTGGAGGATCGTTCGTAGGAAGTTCGAGACATCGACAATTACCGTGATTAAATCTAAACGAGCGATCGAAATCGAAGCTAATTGTTGCCGGATGAATACGAAGAAATATATTTCCAAAAATTAATAATTTGATTGATTTAATAATTTAGTTTAATAATTTTTTATTAATTTTGCAATTGCCATTCTCTTCTCTGAAAAATCAAGCGAACGAAATAAGCAGTTTTATAAATAAATATAAAGACAAATGTAAAAAGAAGTAAATTTAAACGAGCTAATTGTTGCCGAATGAATACGAAGAAATATATTTAATAATTTAGTTTAATAATTTTTTCTTAATTTTGCAATTGCCAATCTCTTCTCTGAAAAATCAAACGAACGAAATAAGAATAAGTTTTAATAAATATAAAGAAAAATGTAAAAAGAAGTAAATTTAAACGAGCTAATTGTTACCAAATGAATACAAAGAAATATATTTCCAAAAATTATCGCGGCGATTTAATAATTTAGTTTAATAATTTTTTATTAATTTTGTAATTGCCAATCTCTTCTCTGAAAAATCAAGCGAAGGAAATAAGAATAAGTTTTAATAAATATAAAGAAAAATGTAAAAAGAAGTAAATTTAAACGAGCTAATTGTTGCCGAATGAATACGAAGAAATATATTTCTAAAAATTATGGCGGCAATGGAGTTTAATAATTTTTTCTTAATTTTGCAATTGCCAATCTCTTCTCTGAAAAATCAAGCGAACGAAATAAGCAATTTTATAAATAAATATAAAGACAAATGTAAAAAGAAGTAAATCTAAACGAGCGATCGAAATCGAAGCTAATTGTTGCCGAATGAATATATTTTCAAAAATTATCGCGGCAATTTAATAATTTAGTTTAATAATTTTTTATTAATTTTGTAATTGCCAATCTCTTCTCTGAAAAATCAAGCGAAGGAAATAAGAATAAGTTTTAATAAATATAAAGAAAAATAAATAAAAAGAGATAGCAGCGAGTAAGTGATATATATTTGAATATATCAAAAAAAAAAAAAAAAGAGCAAACAAAAAGAAAGGAAGAAAATGAAACTACAAAGAAAAATATATATTTCACAAGATTCCAACGATTCAACGAGGGATGAAATAACAACAACGAGAGAATGGAAAGAAAAAGGAAAACAGGTAGGAGAAAGCATTAGTTAAATATTGAGCTTACACCCACCGGCTGAAAACACAACACAATAATGGCTCTCTGAATACAAGCCCATTCACCAAAGCACTTTTCTCGATGACGGTGTGCTTCGTGTTGGAAACTGCAATCTCGTACATGTACGATTCTTCGCGCTCCAACAAATTTACTCCATCACGGACGGCCATGAGTGAACTTGAGGCTTGTGAATTAGTTTCCTTCCAGTTCCCGGATATATTTCGTGTTATTATCGACAAGGTGCAAACACACGAAGGATCGATTTAATTTTCGGCCGTATCGTTAACATCGTCCTCCATCTATTTTCTATTAATACTATTGCTTCAACAAATCAATCGAATTGAAATCAACACGTCTGTTATTGGTTTCGTCCCTTCCAGGAAACTTCAGCGAGAAATTGGAGACAGTTAACTCCTTGCCTTACCATTTAATCGAGAGAAGTTAGGAATTAGGGAATTTAATTTCAAAAGTCAAAGAGGAAATTATAAAAGGTAATTAGAATTATTTACGAAATTTGTATACGAATAACTTTTAAACTATGCGATAAATCTATGAGAGATCTTAAAGAGATCGTTGCAAGACGTTTTAATCTTGTTATATCTGATTTTAGATCTTTTTTCTTCTTCATAATATTGCCATTAATTAATGCTCTGAACTTTGGAAATTCTTATTGCTGTAACGAGATTTCCAATCGTGGAGAAGAATTACACGGGTATTGTTCAACCGACGTGATAATTGCTACGTTTTTTCTTTTTTTTTTTTTCGTCTCCTTTGCACGGCTACTAATTATTACGCGTGGAAATCGTGAATAGACTGTAATTTAAAACACTTCGTTTCGACGTATTCAGCTTTTGTTTCGCGAGCTCGGAATTCATTATGTTCGAAGGATCGAATTCGAAGATTTTCCATCAAACAATCGAATGCAATTAGTCAAGAATCTTTTTTTTTTTTACGAATAATCATTTCCAGATCAAGAGTATCTTTATATATATTTTATATCTCAATAAAATTCGATTATCACCAAGCAGTATCGAAATATTTAAACTATTAAAATATATATAATATTGTTGAATTATGTTCAAAGATTTTCCATCAAACAATCGAATGCAATTAATCAAGGATTTTTTTTTTTTTTACGAATAATCATTTCCAGATCGAGAATATCTTTATATACTTATATCTCAATAAAATTCAAATATCACCAAGAATATCACCAAGCAGTATCGAAATATTTAAACTATTAAAATATATATATAATATTGTTGAATTATGTTCAAAGATTTTCCATCAAACAATCGAATGCAATTAGTCAAGGATCTTTTTTCTTTTTACGAATAATCATTTCCAGATCGAGAGTATCTTTATATACTTATATCTCAATAAAATTCGAATATCACCAAGAATATCACCAAGCAGTATCGAAATATTTAAACTATATATAGTATTGTTGAATTTTTAAATTTCATACTATATTTAAAAAACAGCTCGTCTCTAAAAAATTATTTCATCTGAAAATCATATCATATCTCGGTAGAGGGAGCTCGTTAAATTTTATCGTTGCACGCGTGGATTGCTAGCATCCACGTCTTTCGATAAGCGGAGAGTAGAGACGAACGGAAGATAGGAAAAAATGAGAAGGATCACGAATCGAGATCTAGATAGACGTAGGCGTGACTCGAAGGGAAGCAAGTGAAAAACGAAAATACCAAAATGGCATCGTTCTCTCGGATGCATTAGGTGCACGCGGAGAGAAGTACCAGATGCAAAACACGTAGATTCGCGAAACTTGGAGGACGTAGACGAATGGACGACGTTTTTTCCCCCCCTCCTCCTCCTCTCCTCTCTCCTCTTTCTCTCCGAGTAAAGTTGAACGTGGAGGACAATAAACAAGGGGCGGGGGAGGGAGGGGGCGGAGGGAGGAAGCAAGGCGGTGGAGGTAAACTGTGGACATTAAGCTCGTAAGAGGAAGGGTGGAATAAGAATAGGAGGAGAAAAAAATTGAGAAAGATAACGAAGGAGGTGCGGGGTCGAGACTGATGAGGGAAAGAGTGGGAGGGGAGTGGAGGAGGGGAAACGAGCTGCTAGTGAGGAAAGAAAACAGGGGGACGGTGAAAGAAGAAAGATAAATAGTCGGAGGAAAGGAAAACAACCGGGTACTAGAAAGATAAAGCGGAAAGAGCATGTTTGCGGGGATGGAAACACGTAGCTGCGGTATAAGGAAGGGAAGGGTGCATTATTTTCAAACAGGATTCGAGGTCTCGAGATTATTAATAGGCGATGCATCCTCACATTTTTCGTCCTTATAAAGTATATAATTTTATTAATCGCGGTAGAGCGATAATTGGAGAATGATGAGACTTGAGACACGATCATATAAATAATAATGTTTTCTTCTTTTTGCGAGAGAATTCGAAAAATAAAACTGATCAAAGAAAAAAGTTTCCAAACTGAATTATTCGTGTAGAAATTTGTCAGAAAAGATTAACGATGATGATCAAACGCTGTACGAATATTCTAATGACGATTCAATATAACTTAGAAGATTAAATAACAAAGTATTTTCAACTGTTTTAAATTAAAAGTAGAAATGTATATACAAGTGATACAGCTCGAAAAGAAATATTGCTGAATATCTCCAATAAAAATCCATAATAATAAATCTCCCCTAATATATATATAAAAAAAATTTATTTTTGGTGAAAACTTTGATTAATATTTTGAGATATTGTCATATCTCGTACAGAGTACAGATTCGAATTATTCTGAATAGTTTCGATAATGGTGATGACTTGATAAGAGATTTTGAAGCTTCGACACAATTTATAGCGTCGAACAATCAATCTCTAATAAAGTTAACGATCTTGCTTTGAAATAATATTCCCTATTAATTTGCGTCGCAGCAAAAGCTGATTATCGTCATCTTGTTTTGGTCTACAGGGAAGAAGAAATTACCGACGCGACTCTCGAAAACATTTTGACGAATATGAACGAGAGATTCATCTCGAGAGAGATTCAATTCTCCTTCGAAGCACGAGCGATAACGCGACTTCCTTCCTTCCTTCCTTCGGTAAAATGAATCCATCTCTTGCATTCTATTTTCAAAGCACATGGACACGCGTGCATACATTTTCGTTTCAATCGTGACACCTATACACGTGGCTCATTTTCCGCTGGGAAAATCTCACGGGATCGTCATCTCTTATTCTTATTGCCACGTGGAAAAAAACGCGACACTCTGAATAATATCGATGATGAATATCAGCGTCGTTCATTTACTTGGCTTACCTCGTATTAAAGTAGGATTAATCGGTTGAAATATCTATACGGATATATTAAATATTAAATCGATGAAAGATATGACAATTTTCTTTATACCTTTTGTTTTAAAAGAATGCATGATAATAATAGCTCAAAGTTGTTTTTAAATATCTTAAATTTTGTTAACACGATAATCTGGTTAATCGAAAAATATATTAAGATGAGGCTTCAATGAACTTATTAATAAAAAATGAAATGAAACCGTATTCAATATTCAAGTAGTATAACTCAAAGATATAAGTGTACTTTATGTAATTAATTGAAAAATTATACAACAATTTTAATTTCGAATAATTATTTCGAGTTTTAAAATCAATGAATAAATTTTTCACGATGGATATCTCCTTTTTGGAGACAACAATTATCTTAAAAACAAATTTTTCCCTAGATACGAAACATTTACCAGAAATTTAATAAATTCTACTATAGGCCATAATCGTCGAAAAGCATTAAATCTCTTTGACGAAATTTTTCTTTCGACCTAACAATTGGAAACAATTGTTTCGAAAATAGAAAAGAAAGAGGCAATTATTTACGTGACGAGTATCAAAGGGAATGAAAATTCCCTGTCGACCAGGGAAAATAGCTCAAGCTCCGACAAACCGGATGAATTTCATCAAGGATGATTCGTATAATATCCTTGCTTCGTTAACCGCGACATTTCGTTACACCTGTAACGGCAATTACTCCAAGACGGAGTTTCATGATTTCCTTCATCCGTCCCCTTCAAGATTCTCCCTATTGAAAGTATTGAAATCCGATAAATTGATCCGTTTCACACCGTGTTATTACGTTTCGAGGGCCGAGATTCAGCGCGAGTGTAAGATTGCTGGCAAGAGAGAGCTCCTCAAATTTCATTATTACGTGTTCGCCATACAAGTAAACGTCGATCCAAGCGCGAGTGTCGAACCAAGATTCGTGTATCACACAATAATCACTTCCGCTATTGTTGTATCGAATCTTGGAAAGATTCAATTTTTTTCCATTACATTTGAGTGAATAAACGAAAAATTATTAGAATATGTTTAAAAAGAATCTTAATTGCGAAAAATTCCTACTGTATTCTCATTTTTAAAAATCTTCATCGCAGATAAACCTGTTTCAAAAAAAAAAAAAAAGAATCTACAAAATAAACACGAAAAACGATCGAAACTCTAATCTTCCCTCTGCGAGAAATCTTGTACTCCTTAAACTATGAGCCAAATTAACAATGGCGAAACTCTCTGCTCAAATTATGATACACCAGATAAGACTTATCACCCCCTCGAATTAACAGGATGTACGATTACGTAAACACAGGGTGGAGGTTGTGATGAAGCGATGAAGCCAGGAAGATATATTTCTCGACAATTTAAATTTCAACCCCTCTCCCCTCCCCTCGAAATTGTAACCCTCGAAGATGAACTCGACGGCCAAACGATACCCCTTATCGTTTCTAATTAAGAATATATCCAGAGATAGGGCCTAAATAAAAGGGGCGAGACTCTTGACATTGCCGGCACGGTCGGGGCATTAAGGCAAGTCCTAAATCTCGTTGGGAATTGCAGCTTCGCAGCCGTTTAGAGATAAGTCTTATCCCCCTCTGATTGAAAACGTTAATCGCCAACTTGGAATGAGGCATTCCTATTCCTCTATAGGGAGGAGGCCAGATATAAAGGGGCGCGATTAAACGCCGTCGACTCTTAGAAAGGAAATTGAAAATCTTTTCGAATCTGTAATTGGCGAACCTCTCTACCCCTTCCTCCCCCCTTTCTCTTCATCTTTCATCATTCTCTCCTTTCCCTTTTTTTTCCTTCTTCCTTCTTTTCTACACTCTTCATTATTTTTTATTTTCTACACCATTATACTTTTATTTTCTACACTATTTAGAAAATTACGTGGCGAGAGATCGGTAGGAATTCCGGTAGGGAAAACAGTCTTAGAAAACCAGTGCCAGGATTTTTCTTTCTGGTGTAATATTCTCTCATTCAGGCCGAATGCACTTTTCCATCGGGTTATTTATTTCCTGATATATGCACGCACACCGAGAATAACATCCACTTGCATCAGCATCGAATTTCTTCCGCTGCTCTCCCTCTCCCTCTCCCTCTCTCTCTCTCTCTCTCTCCGTGCCAATTCGTTGAACCGGAAAACGTATCAGACCGGGGAACCTTATTTTCCAAGCATCGACTGCCGATCCCACGGGGGTATCCCTCTATCAGATATTCAAACCGTGGATCGTTCTTATCTGGACGTTAAGCGAAAATCATTCGATTCGCTTAAACGTTTCCCGCCCCCTCCCTCGATCCACCACCCTCTGCCCCTCGATTTAATTAAATCGAAAATTGTCGAGCGACGAGATCCCCTGTGCCCCTGCTGTTTCCCCAAGTTTCTCGATACGAGGAGATATTGGCTGCAGGGGAGGGAGGGGAGGGAGGGAGGGTGACCTTTTGGTGGTGTTTTTTTCCCTGGATGGGAAATCCTCATCGATTACATGGTGCACTCTCAAACTTCGTAAGTTGTCGGACATTTAAGAGGGAAATTTTTGGATGAAATCATCGCGATGATTGATCGATCGTATTTAATATCGTTTAAATTTTACTTTTAATCTGTTAAACAATGCTGGTGCATTATTATTCGAAGATAGAGTGTTTTTGAAGAGTCGATTTTAGAGGCAAAAAGAAAGAAGAAAGAAAAGGAAAGTGAAGTTGATACGTGATAATATTGAAACTTATTTATCAAGTTACGCAATTTAAATTTTAGATGAAGTGAGAAATGGAACAATGCGACGAAGATGGAACCATTTTAATTAATCTCTAAATTTCTTGATAACTAAGCAAATTTAAATTGTTAATAAGTAAACTTCGATATTTTTGTACACCTTTGTACTTGTCTTGGAACATCAAATATCATCGCGTATTAAATAGAAATCATACGCGTATTCATCAATTCGTCCATTTGAATTTCGTGAAAGTCGAAGGGGGAAGATTTTTTTTTCGAAATAGTCGAACTGGATTGCGAATTTCTTAGAAATTCACGGCGGTACTTTTGAATTTTCCTCGCATCCGCCTGAGTGTTTCGCGTGTAATTGCAGATACAGCAATTTCCCAGATGGAAAGCCGGGGATCTCGTAAAGTTGGTGGCGAGAACGGGAGGAGGAATCACGATTTCTCGAGCGAGCACAACGTCTTTAATGCACGCTTTAATCGCTGAAACGCTTTCGAAACGTCTGAAAAAAAACCTCAACAATCCGATTCCCCGGAAAGATTTTTCGTGTATCGATCTTCCAACGTGAAACGATACTCGATTTCTTCGAATATTTATCGAAACGGTTGCAAAGTTATAAAGAAAATCAGAGTGAAAGTTTTCCAAGCGTGAAATCACGGTTTGGCAAACAGTTTGTGCCCTTCCCAAAACTACTTTTGCACGTATCATCTCGACAAAGTCTGAAAAACTTCTGCTTTGCGTGCTCTTTGAATTCCATAAATATTCATTATTGCTGCCACGAATAGATTTTGTGAACCGTTTATAACGATAAATTGATAATTTATATACGTAAAAATCTGAAAAATTGATGAAAGATTGGATTGGATTCAATCCCATTGGACGGTTGAAATTTGAATAAAATTAATCGTGATAGAAGAAATAAATTAGATTTTTAATAAAAAAAATTTCGATGCAGAAATTTTTATACATCTATCTATTATTTAACATAATTTATATATTCCTCTTTATTTATTTTCTAATCTCGTTCTAACTTTGACATTGATCTATAAATCCAATGAAAATTAATCGAGAACCTCTTCCTACGAATAATATATACAAATTCTTGTCGTATAATTATCAGAAGTAAATATATTTTCATATATATATATATATATTCCATAATATCGTTCAATATCAATAGCACTATAATCAATTCAAATATGTGTCTAATGTACCTATTAATCGGTCATTATTTACCGGTTAATTTCGATTTATTTGTTTACTGTATGCTACCACGTGTCATTGACTATATGCATATATAATAATTACAATTACTTGATCAAGCATTGAAATCGTAACGATTTGTGGATTTCTGCAAAGATACATTAAGTTATTGATACGAATATTATATTTCGAGTTTCGATATGAACATTGCACATTGATATATCGGCAATGTTTGCGTGATACAACGGAAAATATCAAGAAGTCATGCGTACACCGATCGACGTGACATCGAGCGAACCTTTTTTTTTTTCTTTTTTTTTTTTTTTTGTACAACTATCGTAAATTTTATCGCGTTATATACTGGATAGGATGATCGATTACTAAAGTGCCGTTGTCCCAGAGATTCGTGTTCCAATATGTATGGGATCCAATACAAATTTCGCTTTTTCCGCGAATTTTCGATTGAAAGCGTGGCGAGCACGGCACAACAGAGCAATTAAAAAAATTGAAAAAGAAATTTCCCGAAAAAGGGATAAATAACAGTGAATCCCAATAACCGCGCAAATGAATTAGAAATGAATTAGAAGTAAAAATACCTGAAAAATGTATAATAGTTTAAATCTTCTCAAAGAAGAAACAAAAGGAGAAAGAGAGAGAAAGCTACAGCGAAATAGGAAAATTAAGAATTAAAAAGAAAGAAAGAAAAAAGAAAGAAAAAGAAAGAAAAATAAAAATAAAGGGAGAGGGGGTCTTGATATCGCATTGCCCCAAATTCTCGGGCGCGTACAATGTTGCCCATTGTTCTGTCCAGAAAATCGGCCGAAAAATCGAGATATTGTTCCTGGCCTCGCACAATACAGTGTGGAACGCGTTCCAACTGGACCGCGCATTATCATCGACACACGAGCGGCCGAAAATAAATTAACGAGCGCTACAAAGCGGCCGAATTTAAAAAAAAAAAAAAAAACAACAACCGTGCGTTGCGCCAGACGTTGGTAAATCATGAATTTTCGATCGGACAAAGCCACGCGCGATCGTCAGCAATTATAAACTGGCAATTAATGGAAAATTGCAGGAAGACTCCTTCTTTTCCAAAATCTCAATTTTAACAATTTTCATTTCAACAAATTTATTTTTTAAACAGCAAAACACATCGAGAAGAGGCGTATCCCTCGAAAAATTAACCAATGGAAAATCTAAGAAAGATCTTTGCACCAAATCAATAACAACAGACCGTAATGTAAAAAATAATCTTAACGCGATTAAAATACCTTTTCTTTCTTCCAAAAAATCCATTTTCCAAATCGTTATTTCCGAATCTATCTAACGGAGTGTCTCGCGGTTACGTTCCGGAGAAGATTTCCAAAGATCCGTATATCGTGGACAATATAGACGTTGAAAGCCGATATAAACGTTGAAAGCGTTCCCACAACGAGAACTCCCTCTCTTTTCAAAGCGATGCGCATCCATCGCGCGCGAACACACAGCTCAGTCGTATTTCTCGACGATCTGGAAAAAAGGAAAAAAGGGAAAACAAACGATACGTACACACGTTCCACACAACTGGACACGCGTTTCTTTCGCGTGTGTTCTCCTGTGTGTGCACTGTGAATGTACAGCGGTGCGGCGTCGTTCATTCTCGCCATGTTTCCAGGGCCCTTGCTGCACATCCGGTTGCACCCTGCGCAACGGCGATAAGTGCAGGGACGACAACGGTTGCAGAGACGCGAGCTTTTGCGACGGGCGTAGCCCCCAGTGTCCGCCATCCATCAACAAGCCCAACAAGACCATATGCAACGAGGAATACGTCTGCTACATGGGGGTGAGTGTACATGCTTCCTCTACCGTTCTCTCTTGTTACACGTCATTCCTTTCCCATCCTGTGAATTTCCAACATCCTCTTCGGGACACCTTCGCAACAACAACAGGGTAGGTGGTTTCACGTGCTCATGTACGAAAGTTCAGAGGAAAGGTCGATTCCTCTGTCGAATTAACGCAAATTTTTCCCCGCGATTTGCATCTTGCTAATAATCAAATTGCGGATTTTTATGCAAATAATCAGATGAATTAAAGAATAGTAGTGGTTGAATATTCGATTGATGAAAGCTTTTGAAAATGGTATATAAATAATTTCGAATTACTTTGTTTCATCAAATCGTCTGGATTTTTATAAATTTAACGAAGAAGAAATAATAAGAAATAGATTGAGAATCAGGGAATCGTAGAATCGCGAAAACAAGAAAGTTGAACATTCATTACGATAATCTCGCCTTTTAATTCAAATTCTTTAGAAAATCGATCGAAAAAATCGATATCCCCCTCTTGAGTCGATAAAAGATTAAGTTTGATCGAAAATTTTTCTCTCCTATAAAATCTAATAAAAATTCCCAAACTAAAATGGTTACATCAAATATTACCAACTTACGATTTCCTGTTGCGAAACTAGCTGCTCGCCTAGTTACTTATTCATCGAAGGCCGACCATTTCCCGGATCTAACACGAATCGATTACTCCATAATCACGACGAAGCACGTATCATCGGACGACGATCAACGAGAAGAAGAAATATTTAAAGAAACGTTCATGTCAAAATCAATAACCGAAAAATTTACCAACAAATCTCCAAAAAATATAACAATAAACTTTCTTTCTCCCTTTTGACAAGATATTTGCATTTAAATTTCCATCTCGTGGACGACTTTGGGAATAAATCCGCAGAGAGATTCGAAAAAAACGAGCAAATTCTCCGCTCTCCTCCGGAGTAGTATGGTTGGTCCTAGATTGCTTCTCGTTCTTGGGGAGAAAAATCCAGCGGGGAAACGATCTCGAAACGTACGCGTGGTATTTTCCTACGCGCTTTGAAGCGTGGATTTAAGGCTTTGAGGTTGGCGTGCACACGCACATCGAGGAATGAAATATCCTTCGGATCGAGTGCGATAGTGCATTCATTTGTCGTTCGAAATCTCGAGAGACATTCCTTGCTCGCATCTTCGATCGGATGATTCCCCGCGTGTCGAGAATACGGATTGGCTTTTTCACTAAATTTCAACTTCGTTTCGAAATTAATTCCACGGGGAGGAAGATATAGAACGGATGATTTTCGAAATTCGGGGGAATGAAATTAAAGGGATCGGTCGATTTTGATTTTGAAAATTTGCCCGGAAATTTTTCTACAATGGCCAATTTGGATTTAATTTTCTTTCGGTTATCGTATAGATAGCCATATATCTACGAGGTATGATTCAACGTGGTAGAATTAATTAAATAAATTCGATAGGAACAGAAATGATCATAAAATTTGAGAAATAATGCGCGTACCAATTTATCTTTCATCCAATATTCCTCTGTGTATGTATGTATTTCTTTACAAAATATCCTGAACCGTTTTAATAAAATTGTCGACCAAGGTAAAAGTTAAGAGATAGATCGATTTCTTGGTCTACGAAACGAACATCGAACAGAGGGTGATAACGGGCGCAAGGTTATTTCCTGTAGTTCGAGTAGAAACATTGGATTACAGCCAGCCAAGCTGAAAACGCGCTTCAGGCCGCACACGTGCAACAATTCGACAGTACGCATCGGCAGCTACGAATCGATACTCCTCCCTCCCGAAATACTGGCTTTCTAATCTGCAAGTACAATAACGAGCCGAGATGGGACGAGTCAGCTGCCGTTTGCAATTTGCTTTGCCGTTGTGTTTTCGAACGACGCTCGTTCTTACCACGTGCTACGTAATGATGCACGTTTTCCGAGAAATAATCCCTGGAAAAGATTTAATTCCCACGATATTCCATTTCTATATTGCGAATATATTTTTACTAGTCTTCTGAAACGCCAACTCCTCTTCTTTAGTCGTGTTTCGATATCCAATAATCATTCTTCTCTAGTTTATTTTTTTCTAGTAATTTAATAATCCTTGTATTGTAAGATGTTTCAACAAACGAGAATGGAATGTCTCATAAGGGGTTGAAGTTACATATAACTTGAGATGTATAAATAAAAATTGTTTGCTTTGTGATTAAGAAGGTGATGATCGATAATCTTCGCGATAAATACATTTTCCTTATTGGCCACTGTTTTAATAAATTTTATTAACAGATACTATGTACACCCTATTTTTAAACTTTCATGTTTCAAATTTTCCATAAATCGATCCCTTAAACTCAAATATCCTCCTCGAATCAACTAATTAAATATTTTATTCCAAGAACAAACGTATCACAATTTCTAACGTAATTACGTTTCCCACGCGATTCGTCCAGTTTTCAACGAGAAACGACGAAAGGAGAAAACCTCGTGGCGGATATCCCCAATTGCTTATCCCTCTTCAAAGATCCCCTCCACTGGGAAATTACCTCGTATTTAGAGGTTTATTCTAGTGGTAGTAGGCTGACACTTTATCGGTCTGTTGCATTGCTTGCAGGAATGTACCGGGAGCATTTGCCTGGCTTACGGATTGGAATCGTGTCAGTGCATCGCGGGACCCGACGATCCCCCGACCAAAAGCTGCGAACTCTGCTGTAAATTGGCAGGAGAGGATCAACCATGCCTGTGAGAGACGATCGCCCCTACGATACGTGGTTTCGCCCCAATGTTTCCACTCGTTTCAATTATCCTCTTTTACTACTAGGGAGAAACCTTTTTACTAGGGAAATAAATAATTCGAGGAGATTTGACGACTGCCGTTTATCGATCGGTCGACCCTTTGAGCGTTTCATCATCCCAGTAATTCATCGCCCGCTTGAAACGAAAAGCAATTTTCTCACTCTCCTCGAATGGGATAATTTAATTGTTGATTTCAGTGAAAAGTTCGTTCAAATCAAGATCGATACAAATTTGTGTATCTAATGATGTATTCTGTATTTGTATTTGTAAATTGTATTCTGAGACGATACTCGAAAAAATGATTTATATTATTATTTTATAATATAACTTGAAATATCGATCGATGAAAAAGTGATCGTTTTGTGATTTTGTCTCTCGATTAATACAAAATAATTATTCTCTTGCGTGGGAAAGAATAAGTATTAATATATATAAAAAGAATAAATATATCGTATGAAAAGTAACTATACAACAAATAAGCAATCTTTCAATATTTATTTAGATTATGTATAAAAATATCTCGTAATATTTACCTTGATTCTCTTGATAAAAAATTTCTTTGCGCGTAACTTTTACTTTTATCGCGAATTCCTTTTAACACCGATAAACGCTCAAAGGGTTAATACGATAAATTCTTTTGCCTTGGATTTTTTAACTTGCCGAATCTTCATCCGCATCCGCGTGAATCCGCATTCCGTTTCCTTCGTATCATCCACGCAACGGAAAAAAAACTCGAGGGGAAACGGGATTGTTAGCAAGCTCGAGCTCGTCGAGCATTGAGAAGTACCATTCCTCTCTTTGCAGATCATCGTTCGCATGGAATTCAGCGCCTTACGATATTCCTGACATGCTGTCGAAACCAGGCACGCCGTGCAACGATTACAATGGGTATTGCGACGTCTTCCAAAGATGTCGAGAGGTAATACAACCAGCCCCTCTTTTCTCCACGTTTTTCAGTTCGATGGAACAGAGAACAGAGATTTTTCCATTTATATTTTACCCATCTTTATATTATCGATCTTAATTACATTGTTCGACAACGTTTAATTCGTTTGATTCGTCAAGGTGGATCCCAGCGGACCGCTGGCAACTTTGAGAAGACTACTCTTGTCGGACGCCAGCCTAGCAAGCTTCCAACGATGGATGATCGATCGCTGGTACATCGTTGCAGCAATTATCCTCGTCTTACTGTCGATCTTGGTAAGTTTTCATCTCCGGTTCAATTTTTTTTTTTTTTTTTATTTCGAACGACAAAAGTCGAGGAGAGCTTTTTTTTTTTAATGTTATTTTATTTAATTAATATCGAAAAGGAAAAAATACGCGGGGCGTATTTCAAGAGTATCGATTTCGGGTATCAAGATAAAAATTGATACGTAAAAATATCGAATAGAGTTATTATTTTCGCGAGTAAAACTGACGTTCGTTTAATCATTAGAAGCGTTTGCAAATTTTTTTTTGGTAACAATAGAAATAAAAACGTGTAAATTTGATTCCAGTATCAATTTTTAAACTACGAAATGTAGGTAACCGGTCCTCAGTCTGTTAATTTTGATCGAATGCTCGGGAGGAAATTCGTTTCATATAATAATAACTAAAGACGAATGATCTTCGATTAAAAAATTTGAACCAATTAAAAGAGAATTTTTAAAAATAATCAACCACGTTTTGCTCCATCAATTTTCAATCAATTTTCAATAAATTTATAAATTTGTATAAATTCTCCAAAGTTATTTCTCCATCCTTGTATTTCTTAACAACTCGTATTTTTAACTAGTTAAAAATATACGTACATCTCCACGGGGCCACGGAATATAGCGATATGTTCAGTACTGCAAAAGTACCGTTGACGGTATCGAATACCGACGCAAATCCAATTACTCGTCCTGTCAATTAAAATTTGTACATATGCATAAAAAAAACACGGCAACAGTTGCGCGTTCTCGTTCCAATGGAAAATATGTTGCATCACGCGGGGAAATACGATTCAATTACATCGATGTTTTTGTTCTGTAAACCCGTAAAAGCGCACAGATATTTCTATGGCAAATAATAATCAGTTCGTTTAATTTCGATCCGGATGCACGCACGAGTGTTCATTATTGAAAAAAAAATAAAAAAAATAAAAAAGAAGAAAGAAAGGGGAAAAAATTGCACGGTAAACATTAAAATTTACTGAAATATATTATTAACGAGTACGCTCGATCGAGAGATACGATTCTCGATTTGTTCGTTTTCTTTCCCCCCCCCTCGGTTTATTTATTAAAAAAAAAAAATTTTAATTTCTATTCGAATTTCATGTGAACGCATAAAAGAACGAATGTAATATATAGATATATATTTTTTCGCCGGGATGATCGAGAATGACACGTTTTCCGAAAAAAGGGAAACTATTCGAAGAAAGAAAAAATTCCATTTCGTTTGATTTGATTGAATATATAAATTGAAAATATTTATATCCGTATTTTTCTTATTAACAAGATGGAACAATTTCTTTTTCAAATCGCGTATTATGTGACGTGAATACGTACGTATAATATAAATAAAACGTACGTTAAATGGAAAAAGTTTACTTGTAGATAGAAAATAATCTCAGCTTAAGTTGATCTCAAACTTTCTATTACTTGCCTTGACAAAAGGATTTATACAAAACACATTTTTCACGAGTATTTCTTCGTCGTCCCATTTTTAAAATCATCCACCACCATAAAACGAAACCTAAGATCCTCAGATGAAAGAGTTAAAATAGTAATTTTATATACTACATTCTAATAAAATGAAATCAACAAAATTGAAAATCTAAAGAAATGATGGAATATTAAACAAATTTTCAATTCCCTCGAATCTTGCTCAAATATCGCGGAAATATTAAAAAACATTGATTTTCTATCCTTTTTTTCTTTCTTTGTTTCTTTCTTTTTTAATATCTTCCGATTGAATAAACATAAAATATATTCTAGCTGATTAAAAGTTTTACACATTTAAAATTTAATATTCTAATTAGTATTACCACTGCTTATCCGAGATTGGATTAGATTAAAATTGGATTATTATATTATACCCTGCAAAGAATTCGACGAGAAAGATCGTGAATATTTATAATCGTTTCTGCACTTAAAATACATCGATCTGATGGACTCTGAATGAATCCAAATTTTTTTAATTTTACTCTATACATTATTCTATAAATAGAAATGAAATATATCACAACAACTCTATACTATTGGAAAATACAAAGAAAGAAAAGAAAAGAAAGAATGAGGTGATTAAGAAAGATATCGAGCGAAATATATATATATATTGTAAATTCAATTCTACGCAAGTTGGCCAACTTCCGGGCCACGACGGCCGCCAAAGCAGGCGGAAATTCATCCGGAGATAGGTTTAAAGTAGCGGCGGTAAAGCACGAAACCGCCACGAATTACATTATAAACCATATCCCGTGGGAGCTTCCCGTATAATGCAACCGCAAACTTTTTCCCCGCCATTGTAACGAAATATAATCTGTCAACCTCTGTCTCTTCCCTCATCTTTCCATCTGTCTCTCGAATATCGTTTGTCAACTTTATCGCTGCAAATTAATACACTGGTGCATCCATAGATCTTGAGACTCTATATAAACAGTTCACTATCCACACCAAAGACACTTCGAAATCAATTTTACTAATGCTTTTTAAACGTCTAATACTTTTAAAACGTATATTCGGAGATAAATTAAATTTCTGTAACAATTTCTCTTTTTTGAAAATAGATATCTCCCTCGTTCTTATTTCCTGTGATTCCTTGTCGTTCCTTTTTCAATTAAATATCGCTTCCGTCCCCGTTTCTCCCGTCGTTTCGATCGGGACAAAATTTTTTGCGAAACTTGAAAATGAGAGCTCGAGTTGTTGAATAAAATTGATTCGAAAATTGTGAAACTTGATCTCGAAAGTCTTTGCCATTTATGGATCTATTTCTGCACATACACAAGATGATACTCATGAATTATCATTATGAAAATTGATTCTATTAAAGATAATTATTTTATTCGCTTCACTTAATCCCCTGAAAATATCCCTCGAATATATATCAACACCTCGTGCATTTCGCTCCAATTAAATCGCGAACGAGCACCGGATTCCTTCGCTAAAAAACCGCTTTATTATCATTCCGCAGGCGTGCCTGGCGTATTTCCTGGCCAAACGGCGGGACAACCGTGCAAGGAAAACTGGAGGCGAGGCGAGAAACACGGGCGAGGAGGCGGCTACGAGGGGGCGCTCGTCCGTGCGGAAGATACGATCTATGGACATTTGGTGGGTGAAAAGGAGGATCGTCGAGGCTATGAAGAGCATCGCGTCTCCCCGTCTCTGGAAGAGGGATGCCCCCTCGGGGGGTGGCACGTTCCTCGCAAGGATTTCTCGACTGGTGGCCAGCAGAGATTCGGCCAGCGCCGCGTCGTCCGAGGAGGAGGAGCAATGCTCGAACGAGGTGGAGAAGTTGTGCAAGAGTGGCGGTGATAAAACGGGGGTAGGTGAAACGGAGAGCGTGCAGAAGCGAAGGGAGAAAAGGGCGGAGGGAATGGACGTTTGGAGGCGAGTTTGCTCGTTGCTCGTTGGGAATAGGGGCGCACATTCCTCTCCTGCACGGAGAAAATCGAGCAACAACAGTGAATCGGCGCGTGGCCCCGGTTGGAGGAGGAGTGTTCAAGTGGAGAGACTGTGCACAGGTTCTAAGGTGATCGTGAAATCTTGTAGGAGAGGTGACAGATGCCAAATCACCGAACCTCTGGTGATACCGGACACTCCGGACACCCCTTGCGAGGCGTCAGAGATGAGATGTCAAACGTCGGATTTGACCGTGTTGCTCTCCGATAGTTAGTTTCGAAGAAGATGATCGTGCAACGTTCTGTGAATATTTGCAAGTTCCTTCGTTATATTTTTGCGCTTGGGAAAAAATATCGTTCGATAGGATTCGGTGTTCGAATGATGACGAACGAAATTTTATTCGTCGTTTACAGTTTTCGATTTATTATTCGATAATTGTCCTTAATTGTTTTCGTTGATCGTTGCTTGATTGTCGTTTTAAAATTAAGGGGATACGGAAGCAATGGATTCGTTTAATTTCAGGAATTTTTTTATTGTAAATAAAAATTTAATATTTGAATATTTCTCATCTTCGATGCGATGTCTCTCTCTCTCTTTCTCACACGGGATAATGTTGTTTCTTTTGAATCTTTTATTTGAGATTCAAATTCAATGTATTAATTAAATTTTGATGGAGCCATGTATTATTCATTTATTATTTGTCCAAACAACGATGTTAAATATTTAATTGCGTTAAATATTAATTATGTCAAATATTAGTTTATATTTAATATTTTACTTCGTTAATTTATGTATTATTTAATATTTTATATTTTTCCGTTAATTTATATATCATTATATATCATTCATTCAATAATATAAATTTCATAATTGTATGAAACTTGAAAAACGAAATCCATCCAATTTATTATTACTTTTCTTCGAAATAATTTTTCAAACGCTCATGCAAATGTATCTTTGTCTTTTTGTAATATTCATTTCAATTTCGATCGATGTTACGTGCTTAATATTTCTACACGAGCAATTTTCTCATCAGGCATATACGTTTATTCAACTCGAAAAAAACATCCAACAAGTGGACTATGTAACTTTGTTTCAAAAAGACAATACTTTTACGATTAATCAAAGATATCCATAAAGTTGCGAAAGATAACATTTTTGTGAAACTTTTGGTATGTAAATATTGTACAGAATCTTATACCGCTGTCATTGTAGATTACTTTTTAGAGTGCGATATGCGGCAAGGTTTGCGAAATCGAATGAATTCTTGTAATTCATTTTAAACAGCTCTTCACCTAGAAGCGGACCAAAGATAGATGAAAAATTATCCAACGCTGAACTTCGTAGACACGTGTATATAAACTGACCGATTGTTATTGTATAATAAATCGTATGTTATCATTCATTATTAACCCGCAATCAACTCATCTATTGTACCTATCAACTATAGGGGGTAAGTCATTTAATTTTATTACCCGAAATATTTCTATTTCTAATCAGAATACTATATAGTGTATTAATCTGGGATATTTTTGGAAGATCAATTCTATAATTCAAATAAGAAATTATAATTGATATAATATATATAATTATAAAATAAATACTTTATACAGATAATAAATATTCAATCGAATAGTTTTTATTGAGATTTTTAATCAATAAGACAGGCAAAGAAGATGATAAAAATTAATTAAATATCGAAACCATCACAAATTTTACAAAGAGACAAAATAATGCAAGAAATGATACAAATTGGAACATCAATGCCATCTGTAGTGTGTCGTTTAAAACACATAGAGACAAGAAGAGCAAATAACACGAGAAAGATAGAAATAGAATAAGAATTGACTACTAGCACCATCTTCTGAGTTTTAAAGATATACCGTGGATAAAACAGACTTATAATCGAAACTCAATCTATAAAGAAGATACAAATAGGAATAGCCATAATATCTAATGAGATTAACATCACATTTTCGAAAAAAGAATGTTTCGAATTAATAACAACAAAATGCTTATTGTAAACAAGTTATAACATCAAAATTTTTTAAAAAAATTAGGATGTTGTAAATAATTCAATAAACCTTAATAATTAAAATTATAATCGCGCTCGCAGCCAATTAGCTCATATTATTTGCTATAAAATTTATAATTGCATCATACGATATAATTATGAATTATATAGTAAATAATAATGATTTCCCAGGTCTCACCGGCTTGGAGGTTGCTGCGAATTGGAGACCCAACCCTAACCACGACGTCCCATCCACCCTCCTTTAGTGCAAAAATTTTAAATCTTCCTTTTGGTGAATGTTTCCAAAACGTTTCAAATTTTGATCGTTTTGCAATACAAATAACAAAAGGAATTTTAAGGAAAACCGACGCGATAAGCTAAACCTGAAAGTAAGACTGAAATTATATCTTACTCTAATTCTACATATGACACATATACAGACACATATAGAGACACATATATTTCATATCAATATTTTATACATTCATTGCCATGAAAATATAAAATACTGATACTTTAAAACAAGGTTTTAAACCAAAAAGAGAACAAAAAATAAATACATTTCATACAGACTTATACTTATCTTAGTGACCATCAGTAGTTTTAATATCACCACTAATATCATTACCATTAATTATGCATGCAGTTACAAATTCTATTTTCAGCGATTTTTTTATAGCAACAATTCTACAAGCCAACTATTTACATCAACAACAATTTTTAACAATTTCAGGAAAACTAGATTAATTAAATATCCTTAGGAATATATTAATTCTAAATATAATTAACCATAATTCCTAAGGATTCAAAATACCTAACATGAGTTTACAATTATTTTCTCATATAATAATACAAACATTTATTTACAGATAGACAAATTTATTTACAAAAAAGTTTCAACAAAATCAAAGGAATTATATAACATACATGTATCATTCGTTTGATTCCTATATACGTTTGATTCATACATACTTCACACTCACTCCAAACTCATTTCACACTTATTACATAAATCTTTGATATAAAAAATTAGTAAAAAAATCTATAAAATATAAATTACTACAATAATTATTTATATATTTCATTTCATATATCGTATAAAAACTTATATTTGTTAAAATTTTTATTAATCTTCTGTGATCTTATATCACTACTTATATCTTAATCTTATCTTTCCAATTTTATACAAAAAAAAAACAATAAATATATAAATAAATTTATTTTTCAATCCCAACTTACAGAGAAATATCTAAATGCTTTTTTTATTGCCTTTCTTTATGCTCGAAATACCTATGAGCTATCTATCTACCTATATAAAAATCTAAGATTTGTTTAGGGGCCCCTTCTACAGAAAGATATCGATATCATTAAGGAAAATGAAAGGGAAAGGAAAAAGGATATTATATGAAATATGCATCTTCTTTGAATAATAATCACGATAGTCTCTGAAACAAATTAAACTATACAAATAATTAATAAAATTCCATAAGATACAAGTATTATATATTAATTGATCATGAATGAAATAATACAATTCTTTGAAATATGTAATTCGTGCTTCATGAACGT